>NW_026886753.1:0-81481 GCF_032173495.1 Musca vetustissima | reverse complement strand
TATTTTTAAGCCTATCCTTAGGCGTGGATTTTTAAAAATATTTTTAAGCCTATCCTTCGGCGTGGATTTTTAAAGAATATTTTTAAGCCTATCCTTAGGCGTGGATTTTTAAAGAATATTTTTAAGCCTATCCTTAGGCGTGGATTTTTAAAGAATATTTTTAAGCCTATCCTTAGGCGTGGATTTTTAAAGAATATTTTTAAGCCTATCCTTAGGCGTGGATTTTTAAAGAATATTTTTAAGCCTATCCTTAGGCGTGGATTTTTAAAGAATATTTTTAAGCCTATCCTTAGGCGTGGATTTTTAAAGAATATTTTTAAGCCTATCCTTAGGCGTGGATTTTTAAAGAATATTTTTAAGCCTATCCTTAGGCGTGGATTTTTAAAGAATATTTTTAAGCCTATCCTTAGGCGTGGATTTTTAAAGAATATTTTTAAGCCTATCCTTAGGCGTGGATTTTTAAAGAATATTTTTAAGCCTATCCTTAGGCGTGGATTTTTAAAGAATATTTTTAAGCCTATCCTTAGGCGTGGATTTTTAAAGAATATTTTTAAGCCTATCCTTATGTCTTTAGGCGTGGTTATTGAAAGAAAATTTCTGAGCATATCCTCAGGTCTTTAGGCGTGGTTATTTAAAGAATATTTCTAAGCATATACTTAGCTCCAAAGAGGTGACGTTTTTATTGGCTAGCAACTCTTCCTTCTAAAGATTAGAAGAACGTCATAGGATTCTTAAGTTGCAAAAACAATAAGCTGACTTTAAACTTATTACTGAAACTCAATAAAATGTCAATTGGTTCTGATCATTTGAAATGCAGTGTGTGGTGTCCATTGTTTTCTTCTTCGTCTTCTTTTCTCTCATTTCATTACGTAGAACTAGAAATGGTATTTTGTAATTAAATGGATTACAGAGAATACCATCACGTACGTAACGTAATAACTGAGGACATCCGAGTCCTGTTAAATTCGTCCTGTACCATTTGTTGTTATCTCAGTTTTAGATTATTTAAAAATTCCTTTCAATACATGTTTGTGTTTAACATTACGGAATGTTCCGATAACAATGTCGTCTTCGTTTTCTTATTTTTTGTGCTGTTTTCCCATTTTTGTTGTCCTGTTGGCTTGTCTTGTCATGTCTTTCATTTCATTTGGAGGAAAACAACGACAACGACAACAGCAACAATAACAATAACAACCAACAAACCTCTAACATCATGTCGACAGAATTGTTAGGAAATTTCCTACCATTGTACTGGGCAGAGAAAAAAAATCTAACTAAACTGCAATACAGTTAACAGCGCAACTAAATTTGTTGTTATTGCTACTCCTTTCTTTTTTGCTTTATTTGTTAAAGGAGTCTCCGCCATGCCCAGAGTCCTTAGATCATCACATTTTTGTTATTGTATTGTTTTGTGTGTGCTCTGCGAATATGTAGACTTCGTACAAAAACCGCTGTGCCAGCAAACATAGACCAGCCAAATACAAACAACAACCCAAAGCAACCAGGTAACGTTCCGTCTAGTGGTAAACATACCGCGCGGACAATGTAAAGCAATTAGTTTATTTCGTTCGTTGCACATGAATGGATAGAAGGCAGCCGAACACAAAATGCACAATCAAACGTTCTTATCTAATGCCACCAAGGCACGCTTGAGTGTAACAAACTACCAACCACCACCACTACCAACACAGAGCCAAATGAAAAACAATGGCAACTGACTGAGGCCATTTAAGAAGATAGCAACACCTTTTTACGATGAATTTTAAACAACACCGATTTAGTCTGTTTAGACCATTATTTTTAACTTTAAGCGATTCACTAGCTTTGTCTTTATTCTAAGAAAAGAACTGAAAAGATTTTAAAGCCTATGGAAGGTGTTTAGATTTTGCGGCATATTTGTGTATGTATTTATATTCTTAATCTAGTTGTATTGAGCGGAAATTAGTATTTCCGCCGTTTTCCGTTGTTACTTAATTACGTGCGCTTTAAGAAAGAGTTCTCAAATGTTAAATTTTATACACAAAGATTAAAGGAACAACAGAGAAAAATCTTCAAATAGATGAAAAACTCATCTTTAAAATCGGAGCTTCTAAAAGTCACTGAAAAATACTTACTTAATTAGCTGGCTTGTGACAGAACGGTTGTTTTATAAGCCGAGCTTAAAAAAATATTTCCAAGCGCGTCGGTCTTGTGCGCATCTCATCCAATTTGAAAGACCATTTTCCGAGATGTTGTCTTCTACTTGATATTTACATGGGATTAGCCAACGTAGTCGCTGCAGCTCGATCCATCTGACTATGTCGATGTTCGAGAATAGGTGGTATAGCTCATGGTTCATTCGACGACGATATTCACCGTCGCCGCAGATCGGCCCATAGATCTTCCGGATAATTTTTCTCTCCAACACTCCAAGAGCTACCTCATCTGTTTCAGATCCATACAACAATACGTGTTATATCTTGGTCTGACGAGAGGTGACATTGCTTCGGAGTTGCTTAATCAGATTATAGTAGCATATATTAGTCAACACTATTCTCCTCCGGACTTCAAAGCTGATGTTATCAGTTTTGTTTATGGCGGTACCGAGGTTTATAAAATCGGTCACGACCTTGAAGCTGTAATTTTCAAGTTCCAGAGTTGGTCCAAGACTACTGGACGTCTTGATACCATAAGTTTGATCTCGCAATTAACTGTCATACCCACTTTGGCAGACACCTTCTCAATTCGTTCAAATATAGCTGTTAATGCATATGCTGTTCGGTGTACAGAATGCCATTTTTGTTCACATTTGCATTTCATGTGACCTTTTCCAGCAGGTTACACGACAAATTGTCACATTGTCTGAATCCTCGTTCGGTATTGAAGGGCTCTGAGATGTTCTTTTCGATTTTAACTTCTGACCCTGTGCCAGTTAAAGTTTTCTAGATAGCCGTATTTATTTAGCAGAAATGTCGAACGCAGACTTGGTTTTAAACACCTCTAAACGGATAGAGCTGCGGCTTTATAATCGACGAATAGGTGGAATGTGTCGACGTGTTTTTCGTTTTTTTTTTTTTTTTTGCATGATTTGGTGCTGTTGGAAATCTGGTCAATTGTGGATTGCCAGGATGCTGACGTTCCAATCGTTAGGCATGCATTGCAAATTGTACTAATCAGCTGGTACATGCCCCTGATCAGAATCTGAACACCAGTTCGGCTGGTAACCCATCGGCTCCTGCTGCTTTATTGTTCTTCAGCAGATTAATTGCTACTCTGACCTCATCTTGGCTAGGTGGTATACACTCTATACCATCATCTATTATTGGTTCTGAAGTACATTTCAACCGCCACTATTTGATACCAGAAGCTTTACAAAACGCTCCTTTCACTTCCTCAATACGCTATCTGTGTCTGTCAAAAGGTTTCCATCTTCATCGCATAGATGCTGAATTTTCCGAAGGTACCGCCAAAAATATTTTCCCTTTCGCCAAAGCAAAAATTGCGCCTATTTTGTTGTACACGATGCGTACATTCCCAGTGCAGATTCGCAGATCGTTGTCCTTTATACGTTTGCGGTGTCCATCAACATTAGGGGGGTTTGGTTTTCTTTTCTTTGCTTTTTCATAGTATGATGGGTTTTCCGAGTGTGGACAACTAACCCGAGTGAACTCGCGGCACATATCAGCTCACTATTTCAACGGATGGTGAAAGTAGCTACCCCGATGACATTGCGGGGAGGTCAGTGTCCAAAATTTAGCTGAAACAGGGCTCAAGATAAGAGTGAGCTTTGCCATGAGCAGGCCAATCAAAACCGTTGCTTGGAATCTATCGTCCCCTACGTCGCCCTGATATTATTTCAGCAACATTTCGATCGTTTTGTGGGGGAAGTGCGATATTCCCAATTTGTATACCCTTCACCACACTGTGGTACAATGTATTATGTCTTTGTGCATATATTTGTAACAGGCATAGAATCACTTTCTAAGTCGATTTTTGCATGTCCGTCTGTCTGTCCATGTTAAATTGTAAACAAAAGTACAGGTCGCATTTATTATTCGAATTAGATGAAATTTGGCACAGCTCATTCATTTGGCCCAAGGACGAACCCTATTGAAATTGGGAAAAATCGGTTCAGATTTAGATATAGCTCCCATATATATTTTCGTCCGATTTAAGGTAAATGGTGCACCAAAGTCCCTAAATATCTTTCGATTTTCACGAAATTTTGCACAGCGTACTGAATTCAGAGTAGAAGGATGTGAGTTAAGTTTCGTAAAAATCGGTTCAGATTTATATATAGCACCCATATATATTTTCGTTCGATTTAAGGTAAATTGTGCACCAAAGTTCCCAAATATCATTCGATTTGGACGAAATTTGGCTCAGCGTACTGATGTGAGCTTAGAATGTTGTGCGCCAAGTTTCGTGAAAATCGGTTAAGATTTAGATATATTTTCGTCCGATTTTAGATAAATGGTGCAACAAATTCCTAATGTTTGTCCGATTAACAACAAATATTATGATGAGGCACATAGTTGCCGTAACAAAGTGTATATATCCTCACTAGTCATAAAGATGTTGGTATACAAGTCATTCAAAACATTTTTCTTAAAAAAATATATTCTGAACAAAATCACAGATTTATAGTCTTAGAACTGGTAGCTCTAAACATTCTGGGGGTGCAAAATTCGCCTTGCCACGTAGCTTTCACTCTTTCATTGTCATAGAATTTCAAACAAATTCTACTAGACTTCCCTCACATTTCATTCATTGCGCTTCCATTACAATTCACATTATAAATTTTCTTTATTTCGATTTACATCACCACGTTCATTGTTTGCCTTGATTAAATCATAATATTGGAATACAAAAGCATTACAAAATGTTCGCTAACCTCCTTAACCGGGATGGTATTGGAAAGGAAGCTTTGGTGAATCGGGTTTTCGATTATTGTTGCTTTTTTGCTTTTCTACTCTTTTTGTCTAGCTGATCAATGATTTCCTCTCCCCTCCCACTCACTGAAATACAAAGCATCTCGTCCTGAAATTTGTACACTTTGTTGTTTGCTGTTTCCAGAAATTTTTGCGTAGGACAAATGGGACATAGACAATGATTTTATGGTTCAACTGTTGTTCTATTGTTAGGTGATTATCGGAGAGATACGGGCACGCACAATGCTTTGGCAGTTGCCAATGACTAAATACCGTAACACCGGCGTACAAAATAGTATTTCAAGCTTCTAATGTCAATGGGCGGGGAGACAAATGTGTACAAGAGAGCAACAATGCTGTTTGGGTCCTGATTGTTGTTGATGTTGTTTAAAGAATGTCACAAGTCTGAAAACTTGTTTTTTGGATTTTTATACCCTTCACCACACTGTGGTACAGGGTATTATGTCTTTGTGCATATGTTTGTAACAGGCAAAAGGAAACGAGATAGACACATGGTTCCTTTTGAGAATATGCATAGAATCACTTTCTAAGTCGATTTATGCATGTCCGTCCGTCCGTCCGTCTGTCTGTCTGTGCATGTTAAATTGTAAACAAAGTACAGGTCGCATTTATGATCCGAATTGGATGAAATTTGGCATAGGTCACTTATTCGGCCCAAGGACGAACCCTATTGAAATTGGGAAAAATCGGTTCAGATTTAGATATAGCTCCCATATATATATATATTTTACCGATTTAATGTAAACGGTCCCTATATATCTTTCGATTTGCACGAAATTTGGTACAGCCTAATCATTTAGGTCTATAATGATGAATGCCAAGTTTCGAGAAAATCGGTCCAGATTTAGATATAGCTCCCATATATAGTTTCGTCCGATTTCAGGTAAATGGTGCCCCAAAGTCCCTATATATCTTTCGATTTGTACGAAATTTGGCATAACGTACTGAATTGAGCCCAGAGTGGTGTCTGCCAAGTTTCGAGAAAATCGGTCCAGATTTAGATATAGCTCCCATATATAGTTTCGTCCGATTTCATGTAAATGGTGCCCCAAAGTGCCTATATATCTTTCGATTTGCACGAAATTTGGCATAACGTACTGTATTGAGCCTAGAATGATGTCTGCCAAGTTTCGTGAAAATCGGTCCTGATTTAGATATAGTTCCCATATATAGTTTCGCCCGATTTCATATAAATGGTGCACCAAAGTCCCTATATATCCTTCGATTTGGACGAAATTTGGCATAACGTACTGAATTAAGCCTAGAGTGATGTCTGTCAAGTTTCGAGAAAATCGGTCCAGATTTAGATATAGCTCCTATATATAGTTTCGTCCGATTTCATGTAAATGGTGCCCCAAAGTCCCTATATATCTTTCGATTTGCACGAAATTTGGCGTAACGTACTGAATTGAGCCTAGAATGATGTCTGCCAAGTTTCGTGAAAATCGGTTCTGATTTAGATATAGCTCCCATATATAGTTTCGTCCGATTTCATATAATTGGTGCACTAGAGTCCCTATATATCCTTCGATTTGCACGAAATTTGGCATAACGTACTGAATTGAGCCTAGAGTGATGTCTGCCAAGTTTCGGGAAAATCGGTCCAGATTTCTATATAGCTCCCATATATAGTTTCGTCCGATTTCATGTAAATGGTACACCAAAGTCGCTATATATCTTTCGATTTGCACGAAATTTGGCATAACGTACTGAATTGAGCCTAGGGTTATGTCTGCTTTGTTTCGTGAAAATCGGTCCAGATTTAGATATAGCTCCCTTTTAATATAGATTTACTTTAAGTAATTGACGCACCAAGGAACCAATAGGCTGATAGGAACAAAACGTTCTGAAATTAGTATAACCTAACCTGTGACAAGTTTTTTTTTGAAATCGCTTAATATTTGGATAGAGCTTCCATATATATTTTCGGCCGATTTCAAGTAAATTGTTAGTCAGTTTGAATTACGCAGTTGCGTTTTCTAGAATTACAGACATAGCCCAACGGATGACCTATTTATATTTGTTTGAACTCGATTTACATACTTTATGGATAGATCTAGGTAGATGCACATTTACATAAATATCACATATTTTATTTCATTCAATTTCATGTTAATAATCCTGTTTAATATACCCATAGTGGTGAAGGGTATCATATAGTCGGCACCGTCCGACTTTACTAGTTTCCTTACTGGTTAATATTGATGATGGGAACTGAATGGAGAAAGTGTAGAGAAATTTTATTTCACAAAATGAAAAAGTCATTGTTAAATATTGGCATTTCATTTTAATGCATTTGTTATATAGATTTTTGTGTTACTTCGTCTTTAACTTTTAGGTAGTTGTTTAAATAAGAATTTATTTTTAGGATATTATAATGGTGATAACAACATGAAAATATTCTTCTAGAATACCAGTAGATTTTGATGAATTTAAAATTTCTAAAATTTATATTGCACATAATTTTATAAAAATTAAAAAAAATCAATTATCAAATAATACGTGGACTTTTTATGAAAATTTTTAAAGAAACAATTTTTCTTAGACCGTCATTACATTTATTTTGAAAGAATATGTTTTCAAGATCTTTCCATGCGTGGATTTTCTGAAAAATATTTAAGAAAATTGTTTAAAAATTTTGGAAATTATTACTTAAAGTTTTAATAGTTATTTCTATCGCATGATCCATACCGTCCGTCTGTAGCTCTTACTCCCTATTTTTGTCATTTAAAATTGCCATTAACATATATTTATTGCGAACGACCACGATTATTATTTATATTGTACCCTTTTTAAAAATCGATTTTCCTCATTACTTTAGCATGATAATTTATGCGTATAGTGACACCAAAAACTTGAACTGAATAAAATTTCCAACACACACACACTCACAGACATTCATTTACTGCCAGCATGGTTTTTGTGTATATGCGAGCATATGAAGAAATACATTTTCTTTGCAGTCAATTTTTATACCCTTCGCCACACTTTAGTACAGGGTATTATGTCTTTGTGCATATATTTGTAACAGACAAAAGGAATCGAGATAGACCCATGGTTCCTTTTGAGAATATGCATAGAATCACTTTCTGAGTCGATTTACGCATGTCCGTCTGTCCGTCCGTCCATGTATTAAATTTCGTGAAAATCGGTTCAGATTTAGATATAGCTCCCATATATATTTTCGTCAGATTTTAGGTAAATGGTGCACTAAAGTCCCTATATATCTTTCGATTTGCACGAAATTTGGTACACCGTACTGAATTAGGTGAAGAATGATGTATAGTAAATTTCGTGAAAATCGGTCCAGATTTATATAAAGCTCCCATATATATTTTCGTCCGATTTAATGTAAATGGTGTACCAAAGTCCCTATATATCCTTCGATTTGGACGAAATTTAGTACACCGTTCTGAATAAGGTGAAGAATGATGTATAGTAAATTTCGTGAAAATCGGTCCAGATTTAGATTTAACTCCAATATATAGTTTCGTCCGATTTTATGCATATAGTGCACCATAGTCCCTATATATCTTTCGATTTGTACGAAATTTGGTATAATGTACTGAATTAGGTCTAGAATGACGTGTGTTAAGTTTCCTGAAAATCGGTACAGATATAGAGATATTCTTCACCAATGTGCTTCCAATCGGCACCAAATTTTCCACTACTATAACATAACGTGTGGCAATTTAAGTTGAAATCGGTTTGGATTTAGATATAGCTCCTATATATAGTTTCGCCAGATTTTAAGTAAAGGGAGCACCAAAGACGCCGTTTTCTATAAAATTTTGCACATTGTACTGAATTTTACTATAGCGTACCGTGTGCTAAGTATTGTAAGAACCGGTTCAGATTTTGATATAGCTTCGTCCGATTCATACAAAGACCAAATGTTAGGCTGATTTACACAATATTTTGCACTACGTACTGAATTTAATATAACCTAGCATGTGGAAAGGCTTGAAATCGGTTCTGATTTGGATTGAGCTTCTATATATATTGTAATTGTAAGAAGGAACTCCATATCTGACCAATTGAACAATTTAAAATGGGTTGCAGAATGACATGTTTATGGATTTCATGTTAGGATTCATCTGTTGAATATACCCAAAGTGGTGAAGGCTATCATATAGTCGGCCCCGTCCGACTTTACTACTTTCCTTACTGGTTTTATGTATGAATATATTTTTTCGTATTTTTTTTTTCGCTCACGCCATAATTACATGCACATTTATAATGGCCACCAAATAAAGTGGGAAGCAAAACCGAACTGTGAACAGAGGGTATCATTTTCGTATATTTATAATAATAATCGAGTCATTAATCATTGATACAGAGAGAGCGACTATTAAAAAAAGAACGGCGAATATATATGGATGTGTATATGTAAATTTACACATATTTTCTGTGGAAAATATAATACGCTTGTAACGAATAAGGTTTTGAATATGGGCGTGCGACGGAATGTGGAAAATAAATATGAATATGAAAATAATATTCTTGTTACAAAACTTAATTTAATTCACTCGATGAAATAATTAATTTATTAATATAAAAACTAGGAAACGGATGCTATATTCGAATTGAGTCGACCAAGTGATGCCCTCCAAATTACATGTGGCTTCGAAGTTCTAACGCTAGTTTTTTTTTCTTTCAAGCATCTGCCTGTAGGTCCGGTTTTTTGTTCTAAAATGGCCAAAAATGGTTAATGTCTTGACGTAGCCCGCATAAAAATAAGGATTCGCCTCATTTTCGATATTTTGAAGATTTTAAAGTTAACGTAATACAGTTTTCTCCGGTCGTAATAACATTCATACAAATCACTACGTTTATAACGAACACAGTTGTAACGAATTGTTATACCCTTCACCACAATGTGGGGGTACATTATGTCTTTGTGCATATGTTTGTAACAGGCAAAGCGAATCGAGATAGACCCATGGTTTCATGGTTCCCATGGTTCTATTTATGCATGTCCGTCTGTCCGTCCGTCCATGTATTTTTGTGAAGAAATCCGATCCCAATTTTTGTGGTCCGATTTGGATGCGATTTGGCACATGTCAATTATTTGACCAAGAACGAACCCTACAAATAGCTCCCCTATATTGTTTCGTCCGATTTTTTGTGAATGAGGCACCAAACTCCCAATATTTGTCCGATTGAGACAAAATTTTGCACAGAGAACTGAATTAGGCCCCGATTGATGTAACCGACGTTTTGTTGGAATCGGTTATATATATATATATATATATATATATTCACATGCTTCACGCATTTAATTTGGTCCGATTCCATTTCAATGGTCCTACAAATATGCTTCGTCTATTCTATCTAAAGGATATTGTACATATGAGCATGTATATAGTCGGCCCCGTCCGACTTTTGAACTTTTCTCACTGGTTTTATATATCATTTTCCCGCATTTTTGCACCAATGCAAAAATGTCAGCGAAGTTTTGTTGAAATCGGTTCAAATTTTAATATAGCTCCCTTATATATTTCCGTCCGATTTTTATGCGATTGAAGCGAAATATTGAATTTAGTCTATCTTTTGTGGGGTCGTGTTAAGGTGTATGTCTATATAATCCATCCATAGCGCTCTCAAATTTTCTTCAGTCGTATTATTTACTTCTCTCTACATCTACTTCTAACGAAGTATTCCGGAGTCATTACTTGATGTTCTACCTTCCACACAATAAAATTGTCTCAATAACCACTTTAATTTTACTTTTGTCCTTTCAATATATCGGATGCTTTTTATACCCTCCACCATAGTATGGAGGGTATATTAATTTTGTTTTTCCGTTTGTAACTCATCGAAATAATCATTTCCGATCCTATAAAGTATACATATTCTTGATCAGCGTAAAATTCTATGACGATATAGCGATGTCCGTCTGTCTGTTGTAATCACTCTAGCGTCTAACCGAATGGAGATAGATCGCCAAAATTTTGCATAGAGTCGTCTTTTGTCTGCAGGCAGGTCAAGTTCGATGATGGGCTTTATAGGTTCACGTTTAAGCATAGGTCCCATATAAGGGTACCTCCCAATTTTGTGTATTTTGAGGTTCTTGAGCGCGTTTTTCAACAGAATTCGCTGAAATTTTGTATATTGAGTTCTTATTGCGTAGCAAATCTCTCCACTAA
Source organism: Musca vetustissima (assembly GCF_032173495.1). Classification (NCBI taxonomy): domain Eukaryota; kingdom Metazoa; phylum Arthropoda; class Insecta; order Diptera; family Muscidae; genus Musca; species Musca vetustissima. The sequence continues at coordinate 70,401 of NW_026886753.1, read as the reverse complement.
AAATTATAAATGTGGGTCCATATTTTCGGATAGCCCCCATATAATGGTACCCCCAATTTTATGGTATTTTGGGGGGTTTGATCGCATTTTTCGACCGAATTCGCTGAAATTCGGTACTTTGAGTCCCCATATAAGAGCACCTCCCAATTTCCAGTTTTTTGGGGGATTTTGACCTGATTTTTTCACCGAATTGGCTGTAATTTAGTAATTTGAGTTCTTATTGGGTAGCAAATCTCTCCACAAAAAATTATAAAAATAGGTCAATTTTTTCGGGTAGCCCCCATATAAGGGTACCCCCAATTTTCGGTATTTTAAAGTTGTTGAGCCCGTTTTTCACCGAATTCGCTGAAATTTGGTATTTTGTAGTCGTATATGGTAACAAATCTCCCCACCAAAAATTATTAATATTTACCCCTTTTTAGGGTTAGTCCCCATATAACCCCCTTTTTTATATTAAAATAGTTATCTGATTTGTTCCGTATGTTGGGGTTGGGTAGTCGTTTTACCCTACAAAGACTATTTAGCAGGGACCGAAAATAACAGTTATTTTTTAAAATGCGAACAAAAAAATCTTCATGTTAGAGACATGGGACACTAATAGTGTCATATACCAATAGATTCGTACTGAGGAGCCCATTGAGGATATTGAGTGATCTTGAGAAAACACTCTCAGTTCCCATGTTAAGGATTATTTTTTAACGGAAAAAATAAACGTTGATTTTTAACTGTTAAAAATGATTTTTATTTTTTCCGTCAAAAATAAAAGTCGTTTTGCGATTTTTATTTTTTCCGTCAACAATAAAAGTCTTTTTGGGACTTTTATTTTTTCCGTCAAAAATAACAGTCTTTTTGGGACTTTTATTTTTTCCGTCAAAAATAAAAGTCTTTTTGGGATTTTTATTTTTTCCGTCAGAAAATAAAAGTCCTTTTGGGATTTTTATTTTTTCCGTCAGGAAATAAAACTCTTTTTATGTAAAGAAGTTTATACAACTTGTAATCAGTTATAAAATTACAATTTATAAATCTCTGTCCTTATTACAATAAGTGTACACATAAGTAATCAAGATCAAAGGTAAAAAATATTTGTTATAAATTTTTAAAAAATAGTCTAGTGTACCAAATCATGAATATAAATTAAAGAATCATTCCCCTGACTATTAGGTCAAAGGTTATATAACTGGCACCAAACTCTATATGTTTATTTACGTAAAAAGACTTTTATTTTCTGACGGGAAAAATAAAAATCACAAAAAGACTTTTATTTTTGACGGAAAAAATAAAAGTCCCAAAAAGACTTTGATTTTTGACGGAAAAAATAAAAGTCCCAAAAATACTGTTATTTTTGACGGAAAAAATAAAAGTCCCAAAAAGACTTTTATTTTTGACGGAAAAAATAAAAATCCCAAAAAGACTTTTATTTTTGACGGAAAAAATAAAAATCATTTTTAACAGTTAATAATCAACGCTTATTTTTTCCGTTAAAAAATAATTAATTAAAGTGGATTTTTTTTTATTTAGGTCACATAATAACAGTTATTTTTACCTGATTTGATATAAGTTATAACCGTTACGGTCCCTGCTATTTAGCCATCTGTTGTAAGTATTCCGCCTTCTAAGTTATTGTGATAAAAGAAAACTCAAACGTGACGATAATGAAATATATCGGCAGACATTTAGGCATCTCCTCAATATACTGATACCTGAAGGAAAGAATTGAGATAAACAATTAAAATATTGGGTCCAATATTGGCATATACCGGTCATTAATTAGGCATAGCCCTCATATAATTATATCCCCAAATATTCACTATTATCTACACTATGTAATCAATATTGGTCCCTCTTTAGGCATAGCCTCATATAACTTTGTAATCTAAATTACAGTAGTTTGAGGATTTTATACTCTACCATGCGTTATCAGTATCAGGCCACTTTTTGGATCTTACAGATTTTAGGAAAAAATCCCTATTAAAAATTCGGGTTCAAGAATATCGGTTTGTAGAATTATCGGTATATGCCCACTTTTTGGTATGTTCCCTATATTTTCATTGCATGTATCTGTCAGGCCCGGCCGAACTTAATGCTTTTTCATTGTTTGTCTATAATATGTTTTATACGTTTTGAAACATTTGTCATTCAATAGCATCTTTCCAATTTGAAAGTGGGTGTGACAGACGTAATTTTAGGACTCTGTGGTTGCTCTTTTCGCACCCTCCCTTAGCCTAGATAGCCTAAAAGTTAATCCGCACGATCTAGGCTGTCTATAGACGAACGTGAAATTAAATTTTCACCGATCTTGCCTATAAATATGTTCATAGTAACGCGTGTTGTGTGCATGTGGCACCGTCATGTTGAAACAACGTGTTATGTTAGTCAAATTGGATATCATTTCCCTGCAGTGGTTAACATTCACATTTACGTTACGATTCGCAGCATCTTTGAATAAGTACGATCCAATGATGCCACTCTTCCCACCAAACTGTGACATTTATGCCGTTATAGAATTTGCAATACTTTTGTCTGATTTATGCTACAAAATTAATTTAACAATGTGCAAGCGATATCGGAGCTGTTTAAATCAGGATTGACAAAAAGATAATATTTTTTTATATAACAGTTGATTTTCGCATTAATATTCTTGATATATTTAGTTTTACAAAAAATCTGTTCCCTCTTAAGTCTCTTAACTTCCTCTAAGTTCTCAAAATTCTAAACAAATTTTAAGGATTCAAATAACACGTCATTCCTTTCAATATATCTCGTGACAATCATCCACACACTCACATCATTCGATTTGTTATTAACAAATGACGTACTTAACAAATTGTTTTAGGAAAAATGAAATATTTCCTTAAATAACACCCCTCATTCCTTTTATGTCAATATATCTTTGTGGCGTTTTTGTTTTCCGAAAAGGATGTATTGTTGTTTCCTTAACATAATATGTAGTCTTTATAGTTTTTTTCCCACATATGTACGTATGAATGTGTATACATATGTGAATAGTTTCCGGCACGTTTCGTTGAGAACATGAATATCATATTGTATGGGGACACAAAACACACATATGAGCCGTTTATATGGAAAATGGTTTAAGTCCATTTTAGGTTCTGATATGAATCTTGGTTTTTGTAGTAAAGTTTACAAAACATATCACGTTATATAGTCTATTCTGTTTAAGGGCACAAAGCCACAAACAAATTTATTTGTATCAACATTTATTTTAGAAACAAATCAAAAACCTATGCTTAAATATTTCAATATAAGAAAAAATTGACTTAAATCACTTTCAAAATAAACGACTGATACATGAAACTAACACCTCAAGAACGTACGAGGATGTGGATGACAGGTTTGGTATGTGTGTGTGTATTGATATATAAAAATTCATGTTGACAATGTGTATTAGGGATTACTGGTATCAGGGGACTAATCAACTGAAATTATGGTAATAAATAATATTATCGCTAAGATATCTTGAGTTTAACGAATTATATTGAAACGGCCGAAAATCGGTTTAGATTATGATATAGCTCCTATAGATTTGCACAAAATCTCTTCTAATTTTGCTCAGCGTACAAGAATGAGTATAGAATGACGTCGATATCGTTTCAGATTTAGATAGTTTCCGTATATATATTCGTCAGACATTATTTGTTTGGTTAGCTCATCCGTACTATTTTCTGTACTGTGCTTAGACCTCGTATATGACAACCTCATTCCATCACCACCACCATTATTGTCATTCTCCTGAACATTATCGGCATGACAGACTGGTTGGTTGTTATGTAACACCTTCAAGCATACGCGCATTCTTTGTACAAACATTGGTCATAATGGCCGCAGCAAATGACAGAAGACGTAGAAGAACAAAACAGCTAAAATGACAAAATCACTCAGAAAAACAGATACAGCAAAGCCAGGAATCAAATACATATGGTACATCACTATTTCCCGACAAATCCTATGCTCCATAACACGTCTATAGTCTGTTATCATGAGCCTCTGTTTGACAAGCAAAGACGATGGCAAAGAAACTCATAATAGAAAACGACGCGCGATACTGGACTAAAATACAAACATAAACAGACACATGGAACATGTTTCCGAACAGTGTGTTTTATGCATTCATTGGGTTATGAAAAACGCAATTTACAACGACCACGGTCACATATGCAAACATACACACATAGACTGTGGTTTGTGTGAAGAGAATAATACATGCAAAATCAATACATGCCATTATATGTACATGCTATTCAGGATATGCCTCTTGCATGTTTGATATACTAAAAACCGATCAAAGAAAAAAGAAGATATCCTAATATATACAATATTCTGTAGATGGAACAGACATATAATCTTTAGATGACCATTAAAATGGAATCGGACAAAACTAAATGTGTGATCTACATAGAGATTTGAACCAATTAAAAAATCCATACACATAGCAGCCTCTTGGCTGCACCATTTGCATAAAATCGAACGAAAGTATATATGGGAACTAGATCTAAATCTGATCCGATTTCAACAAAACATCGCATATCTATCTCCGTACACTGCGCAAGATTTTGTCTCAATCGAATAAATATTGGGAGTATGGTAAACCATTTACATAAATTGGGCAAAATTATATAAGGGGGTTATCTATATCTGAACCGATTACAAAAAAAAAAAAAAAAAAAAAAAAATACGAAAAAAATACTGGATTTAATTCAGAACGCTGCGCAAGATGTTTTTCTCAATCACACAATCCTTGGGAATTTGAATGCACAATTTAAATAAAATTGGACGAGCTTCATGTAAATCTGAACCGATTTCAAAAAAACTTCACAGACATCAAACGGGACCTGATTCAGTACAGCAACATTTTGTATCGATCGGACAATTATTGGGAGTTTGATCCACCATTTACTAAAAATAGGAAGAAACTATATATGAAAGTTTTATTTAAATCTGATCCGATTTCCACAAAACTTAGCATACATCAATAGGGATCTATTCCACCCTGTTGTGCAAAATTTTGTTTGAGTCAGACAAATTTTGGGAGTTTGATGCATAATTTACTAAAACTCAGAAGAAACTATATATGGAAGCTATATCTAAATCTGAACCGGATTTCTCCAATTTCAATAGGGTTTGTCCTTGGGCCAAACAAGTGAGCTGTGCCACATTTTTTTTTTTTTAAACCTGATCATAAAAGCGATCTGTACTTTGTTCAAGAAGACAGACGGACGGACATGCATAAATCAACTCTTATGAAAATTCTCAAAAGGAACCATGTGTCTATGTCGTTTCCTTTTTGCCTGTTACAAATATATGCACAAAGACATTATACCCTGTGCCGCAGTGTTGTGAAGGGTATAAATATAATAAGAGGTTGGTTTCGTCATCATAGTGGAAATGACGTTGCGTGTTGTAGTGTATACCTCCTCTTGATTGTGCCAAGAATTTATCATATTATCATCGACGAAAAATAAAGGTGTCGTCCTTGACAATGACCAAAAGCGTTCCACGCGAACTTTCAGCCCTCAAGTATCATAATGGTAATACCAAACAATATAAAACCACTACTATTTAAAGGTAAACCTCTCTAAAATTACAGCCAGCACAAACCCCCCAAAATACAGCAATTTTGAATGTAGCGTTATGAGGAGGCTACCCTAAAAGTGGACCAATATGTTTAGTAAGAATATCTTATGCTTAGGGAGAAAACATTAAATTACATTAGATATGTTGACAAATATTCTTTAAATTTCGATACGATACTTGAGGGCTAAAAGTTCGGGCGGAACGCTTTGAAATTTTATATGAAGTTCCGGTCATTGTGAAGGACGACGCCTTTATTTTTCGTCGATGATAATATACTACTTAAATAGGGAATTAACCTAAAACTTTATTTTTGTCTGGTTTCCTAAGCCGAACATCACAAATTTTCCATTCGGAATGGGATCTGGTCAACTAGAATCACTGTTTCGTAAATTGTTTGCGGGTCAAATGAACAAGACTTTTGTGTGTAAACTAACAGAATTTGAATCTTATTGAGTTCACTCTGGGAAATCAGTGTAAGGCATCGTATGGTCGGCTCCGTCTGACTTTACTCCTCCGGTGACTGGTTTACTATTATTGTTATGACGTAAAGAGTGCTCAATGTATGCACATCAACACGCTTCTGCTCGACAGAAAATGTTGAATGGCCCAATTTTCAGTATTTTTATACCCTTCCCTACAATGTGTTACATTTTATCATGTATTTGGGAATATGTTTGTAAAATATAAAACAATAGGCATAGAATCACTTTCTGAGTCGACTTATGCATGTCCGTCCATCTGTCCATATATTCTTGTGAACAAAGTACAGGTCGAATTTATAATCCGATTTGAACGAAATTTGGCACAAGTCACTTATTTGGTCGACGGCCGATTTTTAAACTTTTCTTACAGGATTTTTCGTCATTTTTAGGTTTTAACAGTATTTCTCGACGATTATTCGACAAGTTTCCCTATTGACATAGCCTCAATTTTTGCCGATTTTTCCACTGAAGTTACGGATTCTTGGAAAGCGTAAATTTGGCAAATCTGTTTCCTTGTGAAAAAGCACATCTCTCGAAATTATTCAATAAAGGTTATTATTTTTTAATAGCCCCGTTACAAATGACTCTTTTAATTTTGGTATGTTGAAGTTTGAAATTTTCCAACATGAGCATGAAAAACTTAAAAAAAAACATAATCCGCCTGTAAAGGCTCCTTCTGATTTAAAGAATTTCAAATGCCCACCGTGTGGTAGTGAGTAAAAAAACTTTCTTATATCTTTTAAAAAAGCTGGCTTTGTTTTTGTTTGTGGCTATTTTTGGGATGACATGTCTTTAGACAAATCGAAGTAGGAACAGTTTCGTAGTACATATCCTTCCTCTACCTCGAGTACTTGTGTATCATTTTGTATTTATTCTCATGAAGCGTAAAATTGTCGTATTTATTTTACGATTTGTTGTCGCCAAATTTTACAAAAAATGTCGTTCATATTATTTTAGATAAGGTGAATAAAAACAATAAATCGTTATTATTGTTTTACTCCTCACCCGATATCTGTTTAGAAAACATTATATCTACGAAAACTAAAACATTTGGTATAAATTGTAAATTATAAAGAACTCTCAAATTAATCTGAAATATAGAAATGTAGAAAACATAAGTTCAAACTGACCTAGATCCCTTGTATCGGATTGAATCTACCAATTAAACACATTTGCAAATCAAATTATAATTAAAGCACAGCGGCAACACTGTGCTGTGATCATATGTGTCATTCATCGTAAGAGTTAGGGAAACAACTGTCATCCCGAACACAATATGGTAGCATGAAGTGCTTGACAACATTCAGAGAGACTTCCATAGCAGTAACAGCGTCATTGTACCTTCCTCGAACAATTAGTATGTGTTGATGATAATGGTTGGTTGGTTGGCTGTTTGGTTAGCTGCTTTTTGTGTTGCTGTTGTTTTGGAACAGCAAAAATCCTGTTAATGGATGGAAATGGTCCAACACCACCACATTCATAAAAAAAATATGCATAGACATGTTGATGGTTTTCCAACATTAGTCTCATCACAAAAGAATAGAAAATAACACAAAGCAATGGTTCGTCCGTTGGTTGGTTGGACGAATAGATGATTTGTATGGATGAGTTATAGAAGACAGCCAAGTTGCTGTTCTTGGGTCTTTTTTATAGACTACAGGCACTTTTACATATCTATAATAAATTCTCTGTTTCTTTCCATATCTTGAAACTTTGAATAAATTGAAAGATATTAGTTTGAAGATGAAAATTATAGGGTTTGGCAGGTTTGCTAAAGATAACGGTGATATACTTATTAAATTGTGTTCGTTCGAGACCCATTTGCCAAACATTTTCTCTTTAAGGACATCAAAACCCATATTTGTGTTTAATTTTAAACATAAACATATCAATAAATATGCAACAGTTTATTATTCTAGGCGTTTATATTCATCAATTTATCGTTGTCGCTATCAGGGTAAAGCACACTTCAGTGTAATATGTTTGATCACAAACTATGTGGCGTATGGGTACCGTATTATGTTTTTCATACGCTCCAGTGTCTAAGCAAACATTTTCAATCGATTATATTTACTGCAGATATTTATTTGTTTTTTTTTGTGTTGTTCTGCACTTCTTTCTTATTTGCTATTTAAGTTTGCCCTCTTTTCTATAGTCTGTTAGCATTTCTAAATGGACATGTCTAGGTCTTGTATGATTTATTATATTTGCTAAAGTCAATGGCTATCGATGTTGTTGTCATTTTTTATTCTAAGAAAAAGAAAGTAAAAACAATAAATATTTTTTGTCTATTCAAGGATTCATTAGGGTTTCGTAGTATATTGCTTAGACATAAGAGATTAATGTCAATTTCACATATTGTCTTGGAATTATTGTCTGTGGCAAGTTAATTAGTAAACACTAAATTATTTTCTTAAATATTAATAATAAAATCAATGAGGGAGATTTTTATTAACGACATTCAAACTTCATTGAGGTTGTGAGACAATATGGGCAGATGTTACATATTGATTGTAAATATATTAATATTATTAACATTCAAAATATTAAAAGTCGATCGGGATGTTTATACTGGGGTTATATCATGACAAATTATTGCCAGGAGAAAACGAAATAGCAAACTGACAAATCGGATTAGGATCTTGAAAATACCGAAAAATACGCTCTCCTTTGTTCTATTCAAAAGCAAGCTCCTTCAAAAATACTACTCTTACTCCAAAACGCCTTGTGGTTTTTTGTCCTTAAACATGATGGAATATCTAACGTAATATGTTTTGCAAATTTTTCAAAAATTCAAGGCTTGTATCAGAAACTAAAATGAAATTAAAAAGCTTTCTTAAAAAAAAAAGATTCATAAAGAGCTATGCAAAGAAATAAATTGTGGCAATAATAAAATTTTGTTACCAATGCGAATTCAAAACTGCCAACTCAGTTGAAAAACAAACCCATACTCCCCAAAATAACGAAATTTGAGAAGGACCGTTATAAAGGGGGGTTCGAAAAAATATGGATCAATGTTGATTTTTCATAATTACCTAATGAGAATTCAAAACATTAAATTATAGCTAATTTGGTTAAAATAGGTCACCAAAATGCTGAATAACCGTTATATGCGTGCTATCGTAAGAAGGTGACCAATATTAAGACAAGACCAAATTTAAGACAAGCCTGTAAAAATTCTATTTCCATACACAGAACAAAAAGCCCTGTGCAACCGGCGCAAAACTTTAAGGTAGTACTCCGTTGTTTAACGTACGACCTTGAAGCAGGCATGCACTATTCACCAGTGTCATCCACTATTTGGTATCCTGTAACAACATTTATCTCGACACAAAATCCAATACACGTTATTCAAGGTTCGATTTGGTTTGTTGTGCACTAATTCGTCCTAAGCGGACAAACCTTAGTTACTTGCTACATCCTTTTGATGAAATCGGATGAAAATCTATATGGAAGCTAAACCTGAAACGTCTTCAATCCAATACGCTATACAATATTTTATGTAAAGCGAACATTTGCACCATTTGCATAAAATCGGACAACAATTTATGAGCGAGCATTATCTACTTCTACTTCTAAACCGTTTTCTACAACAAAATATTATGCAATAGCATTTACAAAAATGCGACAAAAGTACATAGCCTATAGTTCTAAATTCACGAAATTTAGTAGCGGTTGAAATATAGCTCACATATTTCAACCGCTACTAAATTTCGTGAATTTAGAACATAGGCTCCTCGGTGCGCCATTTACATAAAATGGGACGAATATATATATATATATATATATGGGAGCTATATCTAAACCTTAACCGATTCCAAAAAATATCGCATACATCAATCAGTAAACTGTGCAAATTTTGTCTTAATCGGACAAAAATTGGCAGTCTGGTGCTCCATTTACTTAAAATTGGGAGATATATCTGAACCGATTCCAACATATCTTCGCATACATCAATCAGGACCTAATTCAGTAAGTTGTGCAAAATGTTGTCTTAATCGGACAAATTTTGTCGGTATGTTGCTCCACTTACTTAAAATCGGACGAAAATATATATATGGGAGCTATATCAAAATCTGAACCGATTCCAATAAAAATTAACGGACGTCAAACTGAAGTGATTTCAGGACTCTGCCATTGTTTGCCAATCGGCCTAAATTTGAATCTTTGGTCGCCCATTTACATAAAATCAGACGAAACTCTATATGGGAGCAACATCTAAATCTGAACTGATTTCAACAAAACATCGCATACATCAATCTGAACTGAATTCAGTAATATGTAAAATGTTGTCTCAATCGGACGAATATTGGGAGTTTGGTGCTTCATTTACATAAAATCGGTTGAAACTATATATGGGAGCTATATCTATATCTGAACCGATTCCCACAAAACTTCGCATACATCAATCTGAACTGAAGTCACTAATATGTGAACAATTTTGTCTCAATCGGACCAATATTGGGAGTTTGGTGCTTCATTTACATCGGACGAAACTATATATGGGAGCTACATCTAAATCTGAACCGAGTCAAACAAGACTACGCATATATCAATCCGGACCTAATTCAGTAAGCTGAACCGATTTCTCCAATTTCAATTGGGTTCGTCCTTGGGCCAAGTAGGTGACATGTACCAAATTTCATCCAAATCGTGTCAAAAATGTGACTTGTATTTTGTTCACAAAAATACATGGACGGACGGACAGATGGACATGCATAAATCGACTCAGAAAGTGATTCTGTGCATATTTTCTCGTTTTAAATATATGCACTAAGACATAATACAATGTACCACAGCGTGGTGAAGGGTATAAGGTACTCCGTCCGACATTTTGCCAATTTTTCCTATCAACGCTCTGTTCCATTGATCAGCTATTACGCCTGCTGTCGAAAAGAAGGATTTTTCTTCTGCGATAAAACAAATTTGGTATGCTAATGAACAAAATGTCGTTTTTTGGGGTTCACAGAATTCTTAAGGACTTGGCGAGAGGCTATTACATCCAAAAAGTCACTTTTTGTGGTTCCAAAAAGGCGGTGCCACACATTATGTCTCTAAGAACATTCGATTTAACCCCATTAGACTATTTTATGAACCTACTCAAAAGACCTTGTGTATGCAGATAAACTTGCAACTCTTCGTCAAGTTACACATATACATACATATACTTGCAAAAGTCCGCGTGCAGGTAATTAAAACAATTAAAAATGTAGAGTTTCAAAAATAACTTTTTAATTGAAAATATATATTATGAAAAAAAATATTTTACGTTTACTTTTGAAACCACTACATGAATTGCCCTGTACATATATATATATATATATTTCCTATATAATTCCATCTGTTATCTACTAACAAAGAATGGATCTAAATCCTTAAAGAAAACAAAATAATAAAAGTAGAACATTCCATTACGTGTTATAAACATTTTTATTATTAAACAGTTTTGCCACTATAAAGAATGAAAGTTGAGCATGCTATAAAATATCAGCTTACATTTACGTTCAGACATTTTACGAACTCGAATTCATTTCACTTTCTTTACATGCAATTATCTGGGGTAGTTAAACATTTCGTTGTACTCAATAGACTGTATGTGGTAGCATCAGTTCGGTAAGAGTCACATGCAAGTATTTCAATTTCAATGGCCTTTGACCTTTGTCGTTACACCATAATGGAAGCGGCGGCTAGTGGGGAATGATAAAATATTTATGTCTCACTTAACATAGTCTGCAATTAAATATGTGTCTTAAATGTGGTTGGATATAGACACTTTTAATGTGTTATTTATTTAAATGAGTCTGAAGGGAAGTGATTATGATGAGGTTATCAAGAGGGTCAGCAAACAAAGATATTAATGTGCCCGTATATGTAACATTGAAAGTAGTTTGTGTTGTTGTGATAAGACGTTTTAAATCATTATTTGGAAAATTTTCCTGGAAATCAATTTAGCTTGGCATAGATAAATGCAACTAGCCCAAAATGTCAACCCCTACCATCAATACCCTTCCCCGTTTATTATGTTCGGTATAAAATAATCAAAATTTCGCAATAAAGCAAAAGATTTTTGTGCCATAACTGATAAATGTTGAAAATAAAACTGATAACTCATCAATACAAATTTACATTTTAATTTAGTCAAGCATAATAAACGACCATGACATAATTTATATAATGATAGTTGTACTAGTTGTTGTTGTTATTCATGCGTCCTTTATTTATGACAATTTTCCACACAAAGCGCACACATCCAAAGCTACATGCAAGTAATATCTGATTGATATGCACTATTCCATCCGTACAGATATACAATTCTGCAGTTGTTTTGCATTACAGCAAATTCATGGCTGAGTGAGTCCACTTCCCGATTTTCCTAAACAATTGCATTACAGTTATGAATTACAGCGGATGCAACAAAACTGCGATCTTTCGAAGGCATAGAAAACATTTCGAATGATAGTAAAATGCGTCATATTAAATTTGCATTAAACTAATGAGTTTTAGGATAATTCGAAATTTTTAATTTGTCATGCTATGCAAACGAATTGGAAAGGGGAGGTAAAGAATCACATTTCATTTGAGGATATTTAGTAATCAAACTTTTGTGGAAGTACTTAAGAAACGTACGGGGTTATCCCCAACTTAAGGTACATAAAAACTATTTTTTATTGCAAATTTTGAACGATAACCTTATGTGTGAAATTCTGAATCGTTGAAATGACCTCCCCGCGAATTTTTGCAAGCATTGATTTTATTGGTCAGCACCACAGCCATAACTTGACGAATATTGGGTTTTTAATTACTCAAGTTCAGCCCCATAAAAACTCTTATGCCGTCAAATAGCATGATCTGCATGGTCAGTTAATATTGCCATGACGAGATCTTTCGCGACCAGAAAATGTTTCTTACATTAGAGCCATATTCGCTCTAGTTGTGCGGCACGTGGCACCGTATTCGTATTCTTCAATAGCAGCCAAAAAATCGGTTATCAAATGACCACTGCTTTTCGAATTGACAGTGACAGTCGTTCCATTGTCGTTTTCGAAAAAGTAAGGTCCAATCAGCACTTCGGACAAAAGAGCGCACCAAACAGTTACTTTTTCTGGATGTAATGGCCTCTCTTCAATAACATGCGAATGCTCCGAAATCAAATACGACAATTTTGTTTTTTAACATCATCCCGATTGACAAATGTGCTTTATCGCTGAATAAGTTACCTACTATGACATGCGTGGGTCCGCTATAATTTGTAAAAAAGTACAGGCCACAGTTAAGGGCCAATCACTGCGTATGTAGCCCAGTTCTGGCCATGAAGACACCTATTAGTTTTGGTAATTATCAGTTATCACTTCTTATGGGCCCGACAATATTATTTTGACCCGTACGTCTCGAAATTTTACATGGAAAAGGGAATTTTGTGAAAGAATGAGCATTACTGTTTTGAAACAGTAATGGACCAAGATTTTATGTATAAGTTAACTGAGTCTAATATAAACCAAGGCCAAGATAACGTAAATTACAGATTTTAGTCCTGATCGCCCGACCACCTCAACAGCAAATTTCTTTCAGAGAGGTTGGTATTGGCATATCTATCGGTTCATATCAAGCAATTTTATGGATGTATTACGTAAAGGTGCGAAAATAGTTCCAAAATGTCTAAAAATAGAGCAAATGCAACGTAGCATGGACGTCGCTGATGATATATGGGGGACCCCCATTCTGTTCACATTTCACGATTTTCAACCGACCTGCAAATGAACATACATTATGTTAAAGACTTGTAACTTTGAATATATGTATTTGAAGACTTAAAAATTAACATCATATAAAATTCTTATGTTAAGAACTAGGATTATTGACTTCGCTCGAAAATTGACAAAATTACGGATTTAGGAAAATATTTTTTGGGAAAACCACCTATTTGCGAATAAAAACCAACTTGGAATATATGACTGTATGATATCTTTCACCACTTTTGAGGACAGGTACTCTCATAAAATTTCTCAAGATGCGACTTTGGAGGGATGTGCAGCGTGGTTGCCAACAGGGCTTCATTTGTGGCCCATGTATATGGAACACAATGATGGATCCTCTGTTGCGGGAGCTAGCTGCCTCCTTCAAGGTTTGCGCAGATGATTTGCTCATAATGATTGAAGGGTATAGTCGCATTGAACTTGAAAATCATGGTGTGCAAGCTATGCAGTTTATGAAGGTAAGGAGTGGCCGAATTGGAGTGGAGTTGGCAACCGAGAAGACGCTGTAGTTTTGCTCTTGAAGCATTTAGGAGAAGGACAGTACTTAGTGGAGGTGGTCCTCGTCCTCGGTGGCTTGGTCGGTTGCACCGGGTGGTGGTGTGTTGGTGCACCGGATGGCGGTGGGTATTTGTGCGGTGGTTAGCGAAGAGCGTGCTGACTGCTGATTTTTTGCATCGTGGGTGGTTCGCGGTCTTCCTGCTTCACGAGGTTCACTCCTCTTGTGGAGGACAGCATGTTAATTGTTTGTGTTCAACAAAGTACAGGTCGCATTTATGATCCGATTTGGATGAAATTTGGCAAAAGTCTACGTGATTTATTTGGTCCAAGGACGAACCCTATTGAAATTGGGAAAAATCGGTTCAGATTTAGATATAGCTCCCATATATATTTTGGTCCGATTTAATGTAAATGGTGCACCAAAGTCTCTATATATCTTTCAATTTGCACGAAATTTGGATGAAATTTGGCATAGGTCATTTATTTGGTCCAAGGACGAACCCTATTGAAATTGGGAAAATCGGTTCAGATTTAGATATAGCTCCCATATATATTTTCGTCCGATTTAAGGTAAATGGTGTACCAAAGTCCCTTAATATCATTCGTTTTTCACTCAATTTCGCACAGCTTAATGAATTAGGCCTAGAATGATATGAGTTAAGTTTCCTGAAGATCGGTTCAGATTTAGATATGGCGTCCAATATATTTTGGTCTTATTAAATGTAAATGGTGTACCAACGTCCCTTTAATATCATTAGATTTGCACGAAATTTGGCCCAGCTTACTGAATTAGGCCTAGAATGATGTGTGTTAAGTTTCCTGAAAATCGGTTGAGATTTAGATATAGCTCCCATATACATTTTGGCCAATTTAAGGTAAATGGTGTTCCAAAGTCCCTTAATATTATTCGATTTGCAGGAAAATTGGCACAGCGCAATGAATTAGGTCTAGAATGATGTCTGTTAAGTTTTGTGAAAATCGGTTTATATTTCGATTTACCTCCCACATAAACCCGCATATATTCGTCCACTTTTACAAAAATGGTGCACCATATTCCTAATGTTTGTCTGAACGGAACGAACGGGTGTCTGATATTGAGTTTTTTACAGAGCGGCGTACAGAATAGCGTGTATCAATTTTGCTAAATTTGTTACTATAAATATGCCCGAATGAAATGAAATTTATCATAGGTTGCAGAAACACATGAGAATGTTCCTTCGAATGAACATTGACATGCCATAGTAAGGATACATATGTACAATATACCCAAAGTGGTGAAGGGTATTATATAGTCGGCTCAGTCCGATTTTACTACTTCCCTTACTGGTTACAGACGTTTTTGTAATATTTCCATTCCATTTCGTAAGTATTTCGTGTATAAAACTTTTCAAATTTTAAGGCAGAATTATTAAAAAGTCGTTAATTACAATACATTTATAAATATATATATATATATATAAAGGCCTGTGGTCTCTATACTGATAAATTCGACTATATAAACCGCTGTGTTCTACACACCTGTGATATCTGTACAAACATGTGGCTTCTGAGCTGACCTGTGTTCTCTAAGCACTTTTAATCGGCTTCTATACAGACCAATTGGTCTTCATAAATTCCTGTGATCTCAACACTGACGCGTTGGTCTTTATACATCGTATTTTAAGTTGTAAAACCAATTAAAAATGCATATGCTGTAATGAAAAGGCGTTTAAGAAATGAGTTTATCCAGCTAAATGTCTAACATAAATTCCATGGCACTTGAAAAACACAATTCATTTTTAAACAACTCGCAGCCATCTCTCTATATTATGGTCAGCCCTCTCTCAATTATATCCTTTCCCTACTTATTGTTTTTGTCATTTATTAAAAATTGTTTCCATATTTTCACATTTTCTATGGGAGTGAATTAATGTCGCAGGCATGCACACAAATAACATCCTTAACAACATTATTTGAATTTGATACGCTTTATAAAATATTGGAAACATGTACAACTATGTACATCAAAAATTACTTTATTTTAATGTGTTTGTTAGCAAATTGTGTGTGTCACAACTCCCCCAATCCCAAAAATTGAATAGAGCATAATTTTATAATAGAAATGGAAATGTTTGTTATCAAGAAACAATGTTTTGGCTGGATTACAATGCTGGTTAATAATATCTGAAAACAGAAAAATATTCCAAACTAATTACAATTATCAAAAATTTTAATTGGGAATGGAATGAAGATATAAATACACCATTTCCAAAAACACAAAATTTTAAGATGGAAGGCGCTCTCAATTTGCACAGACAGTTTTGAAATTTTAAATATTCTTGATGGAAGATGAAATTGAGGACCTTTTTGTAATACAAATGTACATCCCTTTACACCATGTGGTCCATAATGCGGCAATTCGGTTAATATGCCAACACCAATGGTGTAAATTTCGACTAGACAAAATTTGTATCCCCCTCTTGGAAACCTTTTCCCTATCATTTTTGTCTCATCCAATAATGAATGGATTATGATAATAGAATGATGGTGACAAAGATAACAACACTGACTGGAGTATCAAAATCAAACCATCACACAAAGGAGCAATGTCATGTCTATAAAGAGCATGCCAAGGATGGTGGGGGGTGTTTGTGTGAACGGGATTGAAAAGTAAAACAATTTTTTTGAATTATTTTCATATAAAAGTTTTTCGATAAAAATGTAAATTTTTTTGTTGTTCAACATTTTTCCAATACACATAGAAATTTCAAATAGTAAGAACAACAGCAGACCGAAGAAGACGAACAATGTTAAATATCGTTGTAGTTGTTGTTGTCAAATTGCCATAGTTTGTTGGTGGTGGCGTTGCTGTTGTTATTGTTCGTTGCCATTGATGATAATGATTCCATTGGAATTTATGACAATGGTCGAACTTTTTCCACTGGCAACAGATTTGTTGTATTCAATGCCAGTTAGTTGGTATAGAAAAAACTGGTAGATTGTTTGACATTCTAGTAATGATTTCCTGCCATTGTTAACTAGTCGCCCTCATACAACATCACATCACAATCAACCAACCACCACCATACACCCTCACACAACCATACGTCGTCTTCGTCTATTAGTTGTGCAAGTTTAGAAAACAAAATCCTTTTGAATGTCATTATTTGGCTCTATTGAATCAGAGTACCAACAACAACGACCACAATACAAATTTGAATGATGTTAATAATACAACAAAAACAACAACTACGCTACAAGTAATAATTGGCATGTGAAACATCAGATCAATGACACCATTGTTGACATCATGATTTTCCCATTATTCAAGCGAACTTTTTTTTGCCATTGTTCATCTGTTTATTCTTCTTCTTCTAGTTCTACTTTTGGACAATATCGTACTTTATGGTTAAATCGCTTTTTAGTTTGTCATCAACAATAACTGGGTGACTGTTTTTTTAATGAAGTCAAAGTTTCAAACATTTGGAAGTATATAATTTTTTGTTGAGATTCTCCTTTCTGTGTGTATGTGGGTGTCTATGTGGCTGTGTGCGTGTTTGAATAACTAAACCACACATTTTAATGATTTTTTATGGAACCGAACAAAAATCAAAAACAAAAAACTTTTTCTATAATCTGTTGGTTTTTTGTCATTGTTCTTCGTTTGTTCCACAACAATAGAGGGTCAATTGCTGAAATGGAATTTACCAACAATGAATATGAAAAATATAGCAATTTTTTCTAAAGGCCATATATAATCCCTTTATGATATTAGTTATATTATATTTACTGAAATATGGACCATTAACATGTTCATAATAATCTGGCGTAATTCCGTGTTAAAAACTTGTTCCTTCACTGAAAACTTACAAGTAATTTGTAAAAATGGAATTTTAAGAAGAAACGCAATTTATAAATTATAATAAATGGACCATATTTACGAAACTCATTTGTATGCGTATTTCTTACATTACCCAGAACTATATTAACCGCAAACGATAAGACATATAGCAATAATATCTAATTGATATCTAATAATATCCAATGTGGCGTAATTCCTTGTTAAAACTTGTATATAAGACAAGAATTATAAGTAATTTATAACAAGTGAAAAAGCGTTAAGTTCGGCCGGGCCGAACTTTGGATACCCTCCACCATAGGTATACTGACAGGTACTTGAAATGAAAATATAGGGAAATAACCAAAAAGTGGACCTAGATCGAAATTTCCACAAACCGGTTATGTAAACCAAAATGTAAACTATAAAACAAATTTCAGAAATTTTTAATGGACAATTATACCCACAGCTTTATGGATAATGAGGGTGTATACACATTGACACGGTTAAAATGGTTCTAGACCCCAAGTTTCTTTGGACCAAATTTTTTTCAGAAAATTTTGATTTCATCCAAACTTTGGCCATCTTATTATTTCTTTCAAACATAGTTCAAGTTCGAAGATGGACAATATCGGTCCACTCCTTCTGGTACCTCCCACACAGGGGCTAGGTCTAAATACGGGTTATAGTTCATTATCGAACCTTACGTTCTAGTTTTTTATCTCAATATCCTCCGCTGGTGATATGATTACAACAGAGTCTTAAAACCAAACACAAAACGCAGAACAAATTGCATAACTATTTCAATATAAAAAAGGGGGTTATATGGGGACTACCCCAAAAAGGGGGTGCATATTAATATTTATTTGTAGGGAAATTTTTTACCATATACGACTACAAAATACAAAATTTCAGCGAATTCGGTTAAAAAACGTGCTGAAGAACCTCAAAATAGCGAAAATTGGGGGTACCCTTATATGGGGGCTACCAGAAAAATTGGACCTATATTAATAATTTTTGGTGGAGATATTCGGAACCCAATAAGAACCAAATGTACCAAATTTCAGCGAATTCGGTTGAAAACCGCACTCAAGAACCCCAAAATACCGACATTTGGGGGGTACCCTTATATGGGGGCTACCAGAAAAATTGGACCTATATTTATAATTTTTGGTGGAGATATTTGGAACCCAATAAGAACCAAATGTACCAAATTTCAGCGAATTCGGTTGAAAAACGCGCTCACGAACCCCAAAATACCGACATTTGGGGGGTAGCCTTATATGGGGGCTACCAGAAAAATTGGACCTATATTTATAATTTTTGGTGGAGATATTTGGAACCCAATAAGAACCAAATGTAGCAAATTTCAGCCAATTCGGTTGAAAACTACGATCAAAACCCCCAAAATACTGAATATTAGAGGGTACCGTTATATGGGGGCTACCAGAAAAAATGGATCTATATGAATAATTTTCTGTGGAGAACTTGGGAACCCAATAGCTACTCAATATACCAAATTTCAGCGAATTCGGTTGAAAAACGCGCTCAAGAACCCCAAAATACGGAAAATTGGGGGGTACCCTTATATGGGAGCTATGCATAAACGTGGACCGATATATCCCATCATCGAACTTGACCTGCCTGCAGACAAAAGACGACTCTATGCAAAATTTTGGCGCTCTATATCAATTCGTTTAGACGCTAGAGTGATTACAACAGACAGACAGACGGACAGACGGACATGCTTAGATCGTCATAGAATTTTACGCTGATCAAGAATATATATACTTGAAAAGGTCGGAAATGATTATTTCGATGCGTTACAAACGGAAAAACAAAACTAATATACCCTCCATACTATGGTGGAGGGTATAATAATGACATTTTAGGAAAAAGTTTATTCATTTTTACAAACTTATCATATTTGAAGGACTTTTTTGTATGCCTATTGCATATATTACAAATATATTACCCGCAGACTATAACAAATATTAGGTAATTATTGTACAGGATTTAGTATAAACAACGATCAAACATTCAGTTTTGTCTTATGAACTTTTTTCATAAGTAATATTAAATGAAAGCAAACATAACTTTTGTGTACTTATTGAAATTAGAGTTGTTGAAATTAGTCGATTTTCACAATCCTCCCTATATACCAATTTTTATACCCTTCACTACACTGTGGTACAGGGTATTATGTCTTTAGGCATATGTTTGTAACAGGCAAAAATAAACGAGGTAGACACATGTTTCGTTTTGAGAATATGCATAGAATTACTTTCTAAGTCGATTTATGCATGTCCGTCCGTCTGTCTGTCTGTTTGTTGATGTTAAATTGTAAACAAAGTACAGGTCGCATTTTTAATCCGATTTGGCTGAAATTTGGTACAGTTCATTTATTTGGCCCAAGGACAAACCCTATTGCATTTGGGAAAAATCGGTTCAGATTTAGATATTTATAGATATATTTTTGTCCGATTTTTTGTAAATGGTGCACCAAAGACCCTGAAAATCTTTCGATTTGCACGAATTTTGGCATAACGTACTGAATTATGTCCAGAATGATGTGTGCCAAGTTTCGAGAAAATCGGTTTAGATTTAGATATAGCTTCCATATATAGTTTCGCCCGATTTTTGGTAATTGGTGCACCAAAGTCCCTCTATATCTTTCAGTTTCGAGGAAATCGGTTCAGATATAGATATAGCTCCCATATATAGTTTCGTCCGATTTAAGGTAAATGGGGCGCCAAAATCCCTCTATATCTTTCGATTTGCATTAAATTTGGCACAGAGTACTGACATAGGTCCAGAATGATGTGTGCCAAGTTTCGAGGAAATCGGTTCAGATTTAGATATAGCTCCCATGTATAGTTTCGTCCGATTTAAGGTAATTGGTGCACCAAAGTCCCTATATATCTTCCCATTTGCTCGAAATTTGGCATGACGTGTTGAATTGAGCTTAGAGCGATGTCTGCCAAGTTTCGTGAAAATCGGTTCAGATCTAGATATATATTTTTTCGCCCGATTTAATTTAAATAATGTGCCAAAGTTCTTATGTTGCATAACGTACTGAATTTAGTCCATAATTTTGTGTGCCAAGTTTCGTAAAAATCGGTTGAGATTTAGATATAGCTGATATGAAGTAATTGACGCACCAAAAAACCAATATATGGCTGATAGGAACTAAACGTACTGAAAGAAAAACTGTTAAATGTACCGAATCTTCTCTTTGTTCATTTCCATTCTTAACAGCTTGTAACTCACATCTGAGTGCGAAATGTCACCCTTCTATCTCAAATTGTTTGATCAATACTTTACGAGAAATCTATCAGTACAGCCAACTGCCGAAAAATAAAGGATTTCTTTTTACCCAAACTAATGATCAATACGACAATCAAAATATCTAAAATTAATTGGGGCTCCTAGGAGAAAACTCATGCTATGTTAGGAACTTGAACATTCCGAAAAATACGCGAGGAAAAGATGATTGAAATTCTCAAAATATCTAATATTGGGACTAACGTTATATAGGACTAAATAAAACGGAGCTCAATATTGATATTTTTGTAGATTTAACGATCAACGAAAATACAAAATACCAAATTTCAGCCAATTTGGTTGAAAAATCGTGTCCAAAATTCTCAAAATACCGACTTGGGTGGATATTAATCATTTTAGTATGATTGGAAAACTTCTTAGCCTATCAATGAAAGAGAATATTTAGTTTTTAAAAAATATTTTTATTTTTCAATATAATCTCCTGAAACTTCAATACACTTAGTCCAACGCTTTTCTAGCAATTCTATCCCTTGATTAAAATAGTTTTCCTCAATGTCCCCAAAATAATGGTTTACATCTTCATTTGAGGTAAAATGCTTGCCAAGCATGTTTTTAGATTTGGGAACAAGTAAAAGTCACTGGGAAGTAAATCTGTAAAATAAGGTGGGTGGTCAAGCAATTCGTACTTAAATTCGTTGATTTTAGCCATTGTTAAAACACTCCTGGGCGCTGGTGCGTTGTCTTGATGAAACGTTATTTTTTGTGTTGTGTTCAGAACGTTTTTCTCGAATTTGTACATTTAATTGATCGAAAATAGTACTCTGAATTTATTGTTGTACCCATTTGCAGATAGTCAATTAATAAAATATCTTTGAAGTCCCAAAAAACCCGCTACCATAACCTTACCAGACGATTGAATTGTTTTTAACGTCTTTGGGGGCTCTTCCTTCCGCTTCAGACGATTGTTTGGATTGTTCCTTTGTCTCTGGAGTGTAGTGATGGATCCATGTCTCATCCACAGTTATGAAACTACGCTTAAAATATATTTTGTTCCGCTAAAAACGACCCAAACAAAATTGAAAAATGTTTATTCTTATGCGTTACTAGCATATGCCCGCAACTTCGTTAGCGAATGTAGGAAATATTTAAACATGTATTAAGGGAACCCCCCCCCCCCATTCACGATTTTAATTTTTCAAGATTTTAATTTTAAAAAGAAGTCCTTATTTTCGTTGGCGGGCATGATAACTCCTCACTGCAACATCGGAATCCGAAAATTCTAACGGTGTTAGAAAGAGTACATGTCTGGCTCTCGTATGAACTAGAATTATTGACTTCGCTCTAAAATTAACAAAATGACGGACCTTTGAAAAAATAGTTTTGGAAAATCGCCGATTTTTGACGAAAAACCAAGTTAAAAATAAGGAAGATCTTTGAGAAGTCCTTTAGCCGTCACTTGATGCTGACACAATAAATCGGCTATATCTTCAAGAGTTCTTGAGACTTTTACTTGAAATTGGGTATGGACATTCTGGAATTAGTGTAGATTCGAATTAAATCAAAAAAAAATTTTGACCCCGAGAATGGAGGGGTCCCCTTAAAATATTTTTTTATTTTCACAGAAAACTGCATATGTCAGAAAAAAACATTCCACACATTAATATCGACCATAAATCAAATTTGAGTACCATTTAGTACTAAATTTCATGATTCGAGCTCTAAAGGTTCACCCAAATCCAAGTTTTCCATTTAGCACACATTATTTCCTTAAGTACCCTCCTCAGCCATCTAACAAAAATTCCTGTATACCCCGATCCTACACACCCACAATGATACCAAGTTTAAATTTCAGAATTCCTACTCTGTTGGTTCACCCATAATTAAAATTTTACCAAATTTAGTACGAAGTAGTACGAATTGAAAAAAAAACTTCTTACTTAACCCAAACCGACAGTGCTTCTAAATCCAAGTTTCAGGATTCCAACTCCATAGGTTCACCCACAATTCAAATTGTACCAAATTTAGTACACAAAACCTCTTACCTACTCCAAACCTACATACCCCACAGTGATCCTAAATATAAGTTTCAGTATTCCAACTCTATCGGCCCACCAACAATTCAAATTGTACCAAATTTAGTACATCGTTGTACCAATTTCCAAAACTTCCTACATACCCCAATCCTATATACCACAGTCATCCTAAATCTAAATTTCAGGATTCCAACTTTATCGGTTGACCCACATTTCAAATTGTATCAAATTTAGTACACAGTGTTATGAATTTCTAAAACCTCTTACTTACCCCAAACCTACACCACACAATTTAAATTGTATCAAATTTAGTACACATTAGTAAAAAGTCTAAAACTTCCTACATATTTCAATCATACACCTCAACAGTGATCCTAAATCGAATTTTCAGGATTACAACTTTATACGTTGACCCACAATCCAAATTATACCAAATTTAGTACACAGTAGTACGAATTTCCAAAACTTCCTACTTAACCCAAACCAACAACCCCAGAGTGATCTTAAATTCAAGTTTCAGGATTCCAACGCTATCGGTTCAGCCACAATTCAAATTGTACTAAATTTAGTACATAGTAGTACCAATATCCAAATCTTGCTACATACCCCAATCCTGCACCTCCACAGTGTTCATAAATCAAAATTTTAAGATTCCAACTCTTTCGGTTCAACAAAAAAATCAAATCGTTATAAATTTAGTACATAGTAGTACCAATTTCCAAACCCTCCTACATACCCCAATCCTACACCTCCATGATTCTAGCTCTATTGATTCAACTAAAATTCAAATTGTACCAAATGTAGTACCATTTAGTACTCATAAGTATTAATTTGTTAAACTGGATCCTGACCCTAATCCTACACCCCTACAATGATCCTGACTCCAAATTTTATTGTTCCCGCTCTATCGGTGCACCCAAATCCAAATTGTACCAATTATGGTACGATTTAGTACTTTTTGTACACATAAATAAACATTTTCCAAAACTACGTATATATCCCAATCCTAAACTCCGATGGTTAATTTTAATTTCAAATTTCAGGATTCCAACTCGATTTGTACCTCCAAATCAAATTTGTACCGTTCTAGTACGAATTTCGCAAAAACCCAGCCTTATCTGTCACCTTTGGACCAAGAGTGACCCTCATCCAAAATTTCAAGATTCTAGCTTCAGCTACGTTTCCTCGTTGATGAATCGTTAAATCAGTCAGTCAATCACCTAGTCTTTTATTAGTATAGATTTCACCTGTAGTTCTTCATGCAAAATTAAATGGACTCGATCGTTTGAGACCACGACCACGTTTAAATTTAGCAACCCAATTTTTTACTTTTACATATGAAGGAGCACTTTCACGTAACGCATTCACCATATCATTATGAATTTCTTGTCACGATAAACCTTTTTATGTAAATATTTAATGACAGCACGCAATTCTAATTTATTCATTGTAAAAAAGAATGAGATTTTTGATACAGTTCTGATATTTGGACCAAGGGCGAAAGCTATTGAAATTTATTTGCTTCAAATCGTTAACTGTGTTATTGTAGGCTTTAGGTTGTAGGTTATAGGAGCATCTCTATTATATATCAAAAGTTGTGTAGGATAGTATAAAGTCCGACGTTGGTCCTTTCCATACTGTTTACATTCAATCTTCCAATTTTTTCCAAGGTAGTCTTGGACTTATTTCGGTAGAATATTGGTTTCGGTCAACGCCGATTTAACTCATGTAATTATGATCATAAAAGGAGTTATCTTCTGAACCTCAGTTCGCTGAACATATATAATAGTTACGTTGTTGTAGCAGCTTTATATGAATATTCTTCTTATTTTTGCTTCAGTCTGATTATGTCTCCAAGTTGAGAAATTCGCCACAACAAGTGATCTTCTGTAGTAAGTCGAAGAGGTTTGGCAGGACAATTGAGTAAGTGTGGTACGACGCTCTGTACCACATGCTGGGCATACATACTCTACGTGTTCAGAGTTTTGAAATTGGGGGTCTTCTTACGGATATGAGTAAAGAAAAATGACGGGCTGCCGGTTGACGTCATTTATAAGACCTGGAGACTGGTGAACTGTGACACTCTCTTCTTATTCTGGTGGGAGCATCCGAATTAGGTCGTTAGTAATGAGTAGTCTTGACCCCTTGATACGGCAGAAAGGATGTTGACCGCATCCTTCACTGTACTATTTTCTCCGATCACTGCATATCGGAGCTCTGTTGTACCTCCAGACAAGCTTCGCATAAGATAGCGTCCCATTAGCATTTGTTAGCGCTGCCTTCCTCTTTTGTGAATTCCGGCTAGTCTTGTTGGAGTGACCGGGCCTCGTGGAAAATTGGAATGTAGCGCTTGTTTTCATGATATTAGAGGCGGCATCGTCACCCTCAGTCAATGGATTTTGAGAGTCTTCCTTGATTTCGGTTCGGCCATGCCTTCTCTTGCTATCAGATTTTTTTCTATTTTTCGAGCTTGGTGATGGTTTGCTTTCCCGAATACCTAATCCTCTTCGCCACTTCCGAAGTTACTTTTCAATTTTGTTCCTCGGTCCAGTCTGGCTATTTTTGTCTTTGTGCCCCAAATAATTGCTTCTTTCTTGTAGTGAGCTTGACGATGTCGTTGCTCACTTCCTCTATCTCTACGCTCCTTTGGCATTTTAGGGTGATTGTATTCGTGTTCAGACTCAGAAATCTAGTTTGTGTCCACTCTATGTGCTTGCATCGGTACTCTCGATTCGAACAAAGCCCTAAAATGCTTTCAGTATTCACTGATTGCAATGAGTTAGTGTGATCATCCTGACCATCAACAAGTGTCGCTCCCGGTAGGAGACTGACAAACCCTTTTAGTAAGTTAACATATAAATATTAAATAAATAAGAATATTATTAAAATTCTCTTTTCTGTATTTAGCATTTTGGGCATAAAAGTACTGACATATGTTTGGGATAGGTCCACATAATGGTACCAACCGAATTGGCTATATCTTCATATTTTTCTTTGTCATTGGGTGTCACATCATCCTTCCAAAATGTAACAAGGCATTGCCCAAAGATAAAAGTTACGATAGATTTTAGGTAGTTTAAATGACCACCTCATGTTGGAAAGTATAAAAAGTTCGGCCTACTTTCACGGCGTTTTTACTTGTTTCATTATATAACGAAATAATTGACAATGAATTGTTGCGGTCATTAAAAAGAAAACAAACAATAAACACATAACAGTAATCACCTCAACACATTTATATCAAAATTTATATCAAATATATGTGATACGAAAATCCCAATAATGGAATTAAACCCATTGAAAACCCAAAATTCCATATTGATGATTAGAAAACAAACAAAAACAACAATACATGGAAATAAAAACTCATTATCAAAGTTAAACCAAAACAAAACCTTTCCAACAAAAAGTGAATGAAAACAATCTCCACAAAAAACCAATAACCTATGACTTTTCCGCTGTTTGTCCTGGTAATTCCGTTTTTATGTGTAACAAAATCCGACACAGCCTAACGAATAAAGAAACGATTTCAAATGAGTTGGAAATCGCCAAAGAGTATTAGGCCCAGATAGAGAAATGAAGTCGTAAAATACAATAAACATAAAAATAACTGTTACGTTAATGATATTGACCAATAGACCAAAACAGCAGCGATTGGGGTGGGGTGGAGTGGATTGGCGCAATTCCATTCCCCGATTTTTTTTCCATCAATCGATGTAAAGAAGACGCAAACAAAATTAAAATCACAAAAAATCGGAAAAGGAAAACATAGACCTAAGGCCACAACATTGTTTCTTAGCAACTTTTTTATAGAGCGTAACGATGGCAAAGAATATCCTTTTCCTACACAAAACAAAATTAAAAAGCAGAATTTCAGAAAGGGTCATTCTTTTCTGGAAACGGAAAGAACAAAACAGTCGCCAACAGCTTCCATGTTTCCAGAGCAAAATTTAGATTTATTTGCTATTTTAAGTTAGAAATTCGTGTTTGAAATTCAAATGAAACAAATCCAAACATGGAAATGTTTGTGCGTGTTTATGCTTTTGTCATGGTCCGGCGGAAGGAAGGAAGCAAGGTCGGACGGACCGACACATGGAGTCTAGTTAATATGGTTACAATTTTTTTGCATTAACCTTTTTATTGATTTGTAGTAAAATATCCTTTGGCTATTGTTAAAACACGTCTACCACTGCCATCGCCGCCGCAAGCAATCACGAAATCTATGATGATGACGATATCTAACATATGTGTATATGAGTGAGTGTTCGTGTGTGTGTGTGCGTAGGCATTCTTTTGTCTTGAATCACGAACAAAGAAAGATATGAAACGAAAGAAGAAAAAACATGGTATAATCCTTTTTCATTCCTTTGTTGTTAAACAATATGACGTTATGTTAACCCTTGTTTATGGCCAAGGCTATTTTGTGCATGTATAATCAGGAATAGGAGTTTTTTTGTTATCGTTTGGTCTTCACACGAATGATGGGAGTGTTCGTGGGTGGATACGTCTTGATGAGCATAGGTATAGGCTTACTATGTTCATATGTGTTGTGTGTGTGTATTTTGCATTGACATTTATCTAGCCTCAAGTCATTTTGGTGGGAAGTATAACTCGTCAGGGTATGTGAATTGAAAGAGAAGCACACATCATTCCAGACCCAACTTCGTGATGATCGAAAGATATATTTGGACTTTGGTACACCACTTGAACTAAATCGAACGAAAATATATATGGGAGCTATATCTAAATCTGAACCGATTTTCAGAAAACCTAACATACATCATTCTAGACCTAATTCAAACACTATACCAAATTTTGTGCAAATCGAAAATTATATAGAGACGTTGGTACACCATTTACATTAAATCGGACGGAAATATATATGAGAGCTATATCTAAATCTGGACCTATTTTCAGGAACTTAACATACATTATTCCAGACCTAATTTATTACGCTATGTCAAATTACGTGCTAATCGAAAGATATATAGGGACTTTGGTACACCATTTACATTAAATCGAACGAACATATATATGTGAGCTATATCTAAATCTCAACCGATATTTCCCAATTTCAATAGGGTTCGTCCTTGGGCCAAAGTAAGTGACCTATGCCAAATTTCATCCAATTTGGATCATAAATTCGACCTGTACTTTGTTTACAATTTAACATGGACAGGCGGACGGTCTATCTTCTCAAAAGGAACCATGTTTCTATTTCGTTTCCTTTTGCCTGTTACAAACTTGTACACAAAGACATAATACCTTGTACCACAGTGTGGTAAAGCATATAAAAAGTACCGGTGGCATTTATGATCCGAATTGGATGGAATTTGGCACAGCTCATGTATTTGGCACAAGGACAAACACTATCCGTTCAGATTTAGATATAGCTCCCATATATATTTTCGTCGTATTTAATGTAAATGGTTTACCAATGTCCCTGTATATTCTTCGATTTACACGAAATTTGGCATAGAGTACTGAATTAAGTCCAGAATGATGTGTGTTTAGTTTCCTGAATATCGGTTCAGATTGAGATATAGCTCCTATGTATCTTTTCATCCGATGTTATGTAAATGGTGTACCAAAGTCCCTATATATCTTCCGATTTGCAAGAAATTTGGCATAGAGAACTGGATTAAGTCTAGAATGATGTGTGTTAAGTTTCAAGAAAATTGGTTCAGATTTATATGGGAAATTACATAATTCTTTTAAAATTCCATTAAAAAAAATTTAAAAATTTGTTTGCGAGCACATTTATTATTTTTGGTTAAGAAAAATATGCTGATTCGAAATATATTCGCGTTCACAAATTCGGATGCTGCGCACAAAAGTTATACCGATTTTAAATCTTGTATTTCAAATATAAATTAAATTAATTCCTATTTGTTGTAATTCGCGAATTTCTTCTCAAATGGTTAAACACATTTCTTTTCTTTGCTCACTTGTCAAATCACATTGAAATACGGTTAAATTGTCGCGACAAACAAATCGAAGCATGAAGATATCTGAAAAAAATTAAAATTTCAATTAAATCGAAATGTTTTTTTGAATTTTCGGCTTAACCACACTAAAGTTAAGGGAATACGGGTTCGCCTTAATCTTCTAAAATATGTGAAGCTATTTTCTGCAAATTCTTTTAGATGATTGTTAAATATCAGTATATTCATCTGATAACAGTTTCGACTGTAAAAATGACTAAATATATTGCAGTTACAATACATACAAATTATCAATATTTAAATGCATGCAATTCGCGTATTAGTTGAAATCAGTTGATGCGCATGCGGTTTTCGTATAAACCGAATCAATCTCTTTCAATAATTATGAATTTTTTGAGGTTTCATTTAGCGGTCAAAGTGTGCCGCTCGATGCACTTTACTATGCCAAAACCCTAAAAATGACTACAAATAGCGCAACGTGCATACGATTTCTATGCGCATCCGATTTCATTAATCTTCTATGAAAATACACAAAAGGACACCTCTTTTAAAAGGATCGGTAAGAACCGCGGATGTGCCTCCACAACCGATATTGGATAAAATACGCATATTATTCGCGTATCGATATATTTTTGACCTATTTTCACACAGATTAGCGAATATCATAACACAAGAATGAATGTATGTGAAATGAATTCGAAGAAAAACGCGATTATATACGCGAACTTGTCAAAATAAGATTTTGCAGTTTTTCCCACATTCAAGGTACCTATATCCGCCGTTTTATTGGGCGGAATTGAACATGGATGGGCTCATTAGATCCGGCACGTATGTTTTTTATAAAAATTTACGCACCAAATTTTCGTCTTTGGAACCCAATTGCAAAGAAGCTACGCTGAACACATTCATGAGATATACACTAAACGAAACAAAATCACGAGTTCTACAATCCTATAATTAGTTTAGTCCATTATCTGGATGCGCATCCTAATTATAAGAAAAATTCAAAAAACACCGAAAATCCGGCTTCGAAATGTCAGCATCCATTTTGGGTGGATGCAGTGATTATATCGAAAAATCATACATTAGAACCATATTGTCCATGGGGTATTCAGCAACTTATTCACTAATCAAATGTGCTTGCGTTGTGTAGTTTAGTCACAAATCAGGAAGGAACACAAAAAAACTCGTTGCCTTCAACACATTTTCTCCCATTTTTTTACATTACCAACAGCTTCCATTACATTACCACAGCTTCCACCAAACTTATTATTTATTACCAATATTTTAAGATTTTGACAAGAACACGTCATTTTATAGAAATGAATTTAAATTATATGCAATATGTTCATATTTCGCGAGTTATAACCTTGCAAACCTCAGCTTCAAGGGATTTAAAAGATTTTTGTAATTTCCCATATATAGCTCCCATATATATTTTTTTCCGATTTTATGAAAATTGTGCACTAAAGACTCAAGTTTGTCCGATTGTTACACAATTTTGTACAATGTATTGCAGTTAATATAAATTAATCTGTGGTAAGTTTCGTTGAAATCGTAGTAGCTACACCTTTCCTACACCTAATGGACTACGAGTGCTGCAGATAAACTCAAAACATTGATCCAATGAAGCGGATGACTATGCAAGCAAGGTTTGAACCTCTACACTCCTGAAATTTAGAGCAAAATACACGTTGGTTATTCTCATACAAGCTCAAGCAATCGCAGAACGTCTTCAGAACAGTGTTAATACAATTGTTGGACTAAATCATCAACCGTTAAGTACAGTTTTGGGCAGGGTTTGATGACGTTTGATTATGGTCAAATGAAAACATCCTTCTGGGTAGAACTTAGAAAAGGGAACCATGCGGCTGGAGAGATGCTCTGCACTGAGATGATTGAGTTATTTTTGGTAGAGTTCTAGCAGATCCCAATGTACGCTGGAACTCATGTGTCATTCTAGCTTTATTCTCATACCTCAAACTCGGTACAGATAGCGTAGAATCTATTCGTTCATTTCTTACGTATATGCACATCATTGGTTCAGTAGTGAGTTGTTTCGCGCTGATAATTTCGAAAACATACAACCTGTGAAACTGTAGTTTTGTACTATATTTATATTCTTCACTACAAGGTGAAGTGTATATTAAAATTGTCATTCTGTTTGCAACACATCGACCCCATCTCGTATATATATTCTTGATCAGAATAACTTCTATGTCGATTTTTTGATGTCCGTCCATTTGTCTTTTGAAATCAGGACAGATGTTTGGTATTTAAAAAAGGATATATAAGTCCACGTTTTGCTATAGCCCCCAAAATATTTATTTTTTTATACCCTTCACCACACTGTGGTACAGGGTATTATGTCTTTGTGCATGGTTCATTTTGAGAATATGCATAGAATCACTTTCTGAGTCGATTTACGCATGTCCGTCCGTCCGTCTGTCCATGTATTTTTGTTAACAAAGTACAGGTCGCATTTATGATCCGATTTGGATGAAATTTGGCACAGTTCACTTATTTGGCCCAAGGACGAACCCTATTGAAATTGGAGAAAATCGGTTCAGATTTAGATATAGCTCCCATATATAGTTTCGCCCGATTTAATGTAAATGGTGTACCAAAGTCCCTATATGTCCTTCGATTTGCACGAAATTTGGCATTGCGTACTGGAATGAGTCTAGAATGATGTGTGTAAAATTTCATGAAAATCGGTTCAGATTTAGATATAGCTACCATATATAGTTTCGGCCGATTTTAGGTAAATGGTGCACCATAGTCCCTGAAAATGATTTGATTTGCACGAATTTTGGCATAGCGTATTGAATTAAGTCTAGAATATCTTGTGCCAAGTTTCGAGAAAATCGGTTCAGATTTAGATATAGCTCCCATATATAGTAACGCCCGATTTTGGGTAAATGGTGTACCAAAGTCCCTACATATCTTTCGATTTGCACGAAATTTGGTATAGCCTACTGAATTAGGTCTAGAATGATGTGTGCTAAGTTTCGTGAAAATTGGTTCAGATTTAGATATAGCTCCCATATATAGTTGCGGCCGATTTTAGGTAAATGGTGCACCAAAGTCCCTGAAAATGATTTAATTTGCACGAATTTTGGCATAGCGTATTGAATTAAGTCTAGAATGACTTGTGCCAAGTTACGTGAAAATCGGTTCAGATTTAGATATAGCTCCTATATATAGTATCGCCCGATTTTAGGTAAATGGTGTAACAAAGTCCATATATACCTTTCGATTTGCACGAAATTTGGTATAGCCTACTGAATTAGGCCTAGAATGATGTGTGCTAATTTTCGTGAAAATCGGTTCAGATTTTGATATAGCGCCCATATGTAGGTTCGTCCGTTTTAAGGTAAATGGTGTACCAAAGTCCCTATATATCTTTCGATTTGCACGAAATTTGGTATTGCCTACTGAATTAGATCTAGAATGACGTGTGCTAAGTTTCGTGAAAATCGGTTCATATTTAGATATAGCTTCCATATATAGTTTCGCCCGATTTTAGGTAAATGGTGCACCAAAGTCCCTGCAAATCTTTTGATTAGCAAGAATATTGGCATAGCGTACTAAATTAAGTCTAGAATGACGTGATGGTTTTAAGCAAATTGTACACTAAAGATCCATACCATAGTTCGATTGACTATGGCATGGATCTCTGGCAGGTTTGCTTGAAATCGGTTCAGATATAGATATAACTTAGCTTCCATATATAATTTCGACTTATTTATGTTAATTGTACGCCAAATATTCAATGGGTGTCTGATTGAGATTAAATTTTAAACAGTACAGCGACGTCTTTTCCATAATGAAAATAAATCCCATAACATGTTAGTTAGTATTATAATAGCCCAGAATCAATCAATGTCTTATGGTTGACATTCCCATGATAGATAGATGTTCAGAATAAAAAAACAAAAGCCTTTTTTACCCTAATATTGAACATATAAAATAAATCTGTGTTTAACCATGTCCTTTTAAATATGTTGGTATTTTATTTTTCCTCGTCTTCTTCCATTTTTTGCCTAAATTCTCCTCTTGTTATTTTTCATTTTCTCTTAGAAAACATATTCCAGAATATGTTAAATTCTTCTTGAATCTTTTGCCCTCGGCATAAAAAGATTGTTTCAAATGTTTGTTTCTCTGTTTTTTTTTCTTCACTCCTCGTCTCCTCCTTTATTTTGATTCCATGTTACCCCTTTCTATTTTCTTTAAAAGTGTGTTGTCGTATTTGGGGTTTTGTTTTTGTTGCCCTTGTTAAAGAGTATTATGGTAAAGGTACGTTCCCTCAATGCTGTTGCCATTGTTTTGTTTGTTAACAAATTTGTGCCATAATCTGTGACAATTTGGTTATTTATTGTGCATAATTTAATGTTAATGTGTATTCGATTGTGACATATTTAAATATTTGTTAGTGAATGTGTTTTTGAGTGTGTGTGTGTGGGTGGATGCCGTAAATTTAGACGCGAAATATACAAATCAATATGTTTGCAGATGGAAAACAACAAAGCCCCAACAAAATAACAACGTAAGAGGATTTATAAAGGGAAATGCAAAAAAACGCACAGTCGAAAAATATTTATCAGTTATCAATGCGAAAACATGTTTTTACTATTTATATAAAATCTACAGTTAACGTTTACCGCATTCCATAGAAAACCAATGCATGTTTTTTTGGAATTGTTCATATTTTCAGAGTAGTTGTAAGAGTGTATATTTTATAATTTTCAGAACGAATTATAGAGCGAAGGGCATGGATTTTTATAGATTTCAAAGTTGTAAATCGATATTTTTAATATTTTCGTTTTAAAAACGGTAGCTCTGCTAGATTAAACAATTAATTAATTCCATAGAACTTGCACAACCATAAACGTAGATTTTAATGTTTATTTTCCAACTACTAGCAGTCCTGCATAATAAAAATTTGTATAATGATATGTTTTCAGTGACTATTACAGCTATAAGTGTGGATTATTCGAAAAACATGTTCAAAAAAATTAGCACCGATATAAGCGTGGATTTATTCTTAAGGACATAAGCCCGTACATTTAGTACATTTCGTACCCATTTCGTACACATTTCCTTAACTTCCTCAGTCCTACACTCTAGCAGTCATTTTAATTCCCAATTTCAAGACTCCAGGTCTATCTGTTCACCTAATTCCAACTTGTACCAAATGTAGTACATTTCGTACACATAAGTACAATGTTTTAAAGCTACCTTAATCCTGTACTTCAATAGTAATCCTAGTTCCTATTTTTAAGTATTCCATCTCTATATGCTCAACTAAATGTAAATAGTACCAAATTTAGTACAATTTTCATACACATAAGTACGAATTTCTAAAATGGAACATCTACATCTTCTAAATTTCCATCAGTGAACCACATTCCAAATTTCAGAATTCTAGCTTTTCCCATTTGTCTAACCTTAATCCGGGGTCAATGACCCTTAATCCGGATTAAGTCTCTCCGGGGCCAATTACCTTTAATCCGGATTAAGCCTTAATCCGGGGTCAATCCGAGTTCAATAACCTTTAATCCGGAGTCAATGACCTTTAATCCGAGGTCAATGACCCTTAATCCGGATTAACCCTTAATCTGGGGTCAGTGACCCTTAATCCGGGTCAATGACCCTTAATCCGGAGTCATAAACTTTTAATCCGAGGTCAATGACCCGGATTAAGGGTTAATCTGGATTAAGACTTAATCCGGATTAGGCCTTAATCCGGGGACAATGACTTTTAATCCGGATGAAGCCTTAATCCGAGGTCAATGACCTTAATCCGAGGTCCATAACCTTTAATCCGGAGTCAATGATCTTTAATCCGAGGTCAATGACCCTTAATTCGGGGTCAATTACCTTAATACAGGGTCAATAATCCTTAATCCGGATTAACCCTTAATTCGGATTAACCCTTAATACGGATTGAACTTAATTCGGGGTCAATGACCTTAATCCGGATTAAGGATTAATCCGGATTAAGGATTAATCCGGATTAAGGTCAGTGACCCTGGATTAAGGGTTAATCCGGATTAAGGGTCATTGATTAACCCGGGTCATTGACCCATAATCCGGATTAAGCCTTAATGCGGGTTCAATGACCTTAATCCAGGTCAATGATTCTTAATCCGTGTTAATGCTTAATCCGGATTAAGGATCATTGACTTGGATTAAGGTCATTGACCCCGGATTAAGGTTATTGAACCCGGATTAAGGTAATTGACCCCGGATTAAGGGTCACTGACCCCGGATTAAAGGTCATTGACCCCAGATTAAGGGTTAATCCGTATTAAGGATCATTAACCCTGGATTAAAGGTTATTGAACTCGGATTAAAGTCGGATTAAGGCTTAATCCGGATTAAATGTAATTGGCACTGGATTGAGATTTAATCCGGATTAAGGGTCATTGACCCCGGATGAAGTTTAGACAAATGGGAAAAGCTAGAATTCTGAAATTTGGAATGTGGTTCACTGATGGAAATTTAGAAGATGTAGATGTTCCATTTTAGAAATTCGTACTTATGTGTATGAAAATTGTACTAAATTTGGTACTATTTACATTTAGTTGAGCGTATAGAGATGGAATACTTAAAACTATGAATTCGGATTATTATTGAAGTACAGGATCGAGGTCGCCTTAAAAAATCGTACTTATGTGTACGAAACTTACTAAATTTTGTACAAGTTTTATTAAGATGAATACGAGTTGGGAATTAAAATGACTGTTAGAGTGTAGGATTAAGGAAGTTAAGGAAATCCGTACCTATGGGTATGAAAGGTAATTGAGGTTGTAGAGAAAAAAGGCAGATATGATACAGTTTGGTTTGCTTGAATGGGCAGAGCTGGAATCCTAAAACATTGAATTAAAATTCCTATTGGAAATGTGGCATTGGTACATTGTGCTAATTTTGAAAATTCGTAATTATGTTAACAGATGGAAAACATATATTTGGAATTACAATTACTGTTAGAGTACAATTCGAAATTATAAGTACAAAATGGTACTAAATATGGTATAATTTAGTTCAAAGTGAACGAATAGGGCCAGGATCCAAAATTTTTGATTAATGTTACGTTTGGAGTGTAGAATTGTGTACGTTTTGGAAAATCGATCTTAAGTCCACGAAAAGTAATAAATGATATTAAATTTGGTACAGTTTGGATGTTGGTAAAAGGATACAGGTCGAAGCCTTAACTGATGTGTATGTAAAGTTCTAAATGGTACTAAATTTGGATTTAGGTGTATCTATAGGGCTGAAATCTTTAAATTTGGAAATGTGGCTTTGGTACATTGTGGTAATTTTGAAAATTCGTAATTATGTGAATTAAAATGTATTGAGTGAACAGATGGAAAACATATGTTTGGAATTACAATTACTTTTAGAGTACAATTCGAAATTATAAGTACAAAATGGTAATAAATATGGTATAATTTAGTTCAAAATGAACGAATAGGGCCGGGATGCAAAATTTTTGATTAATGTTACTTTTGGAGTGTAGAATTGTGGAAGTTTTGGAAAATCGATCTTAAGTCCACGAAAAGTAATAAATGATATTAAATTTAGTACAATTTAGATGTTCGTAAAATGATAGAGGTCGAAGCCTTAACTGTTGTGTATGTAAAGTTCTAAATGGTACTAAATTTTGGATTTAGGTGTATCGATAGGGCTGAAATCTTTAAATTTGGAATTTAGATTACTGTTGAAGTTTAGGATTGAGCTATAGAGATTGCTTTGGAAATTCGAATTAATGTGACAAGTAGTGCTAAATGCACTAAATATGGAATAATTTGGATTTGGGTAACAGAGAGAGCTGGAAACCTAAAATTTGGTATTAATTGGTACGAAATATAATGAAATTAGAAATACCATTGATGAATGAAGGTAGTCTGTACTTATGTGTTCGAAAAGTGCTGTATGGAACTAAATGTGGAAGCTGTAGGTATTTGCTAAAATATATATTTGAAATTCTGATCACTGATAATGGAAAAAAGCAAAAAAAAATAGGAAATTAGTGCTTGTGTGTATGAAGGGCACTAAATGGTAATAAACTTGATATTAGGTGTAGGATAGAAGTGGAATTCGCATATATGGTACAACAATTTTTACAGTATTCAGGATTTCCAAATAAAATACAAGTATTTTAAACACTACCGCTTCTAATCGCTCAATATCAATGTTCCATTAATAGTACTAATTTACAATATATTTATGCATAGCGTTCTATTTTTAATGGATGATGCTACGTACTAACTTTCAGAATCCCCTTTCTATCGGATATCTATGCTTACCTGTTCCATTGTAATATAATATTGTGTACTTTATAATTACCTTTAGTCCTTATTTCTAAAAATTTGTTCATCCATTCTCCTTCGTTTATAAATAACAAAGCTGCATGCAAATTTTCAGAGTTCTACTTCCAACCCGTTCGTTTAGTACTAATTTCCAAAAATGTGTTTGCCCATCATTCTATTCGTAATAGCATAAGGTACATACCATATATATATATATATATATATATATATATATATTCCTACCTGTTTCATCGTAGTATAATATTTAGTACTTTTTAGTATATTAGTATGGGAGATCTTTAGTAGAATCTTTGAAGGTGGGGCACCTTTGAACAGCGCTCATAAAATCTCGGTTTAAATTTTTTCCGACCCGCAACCACTTTTTTGTATATGGCAATATTGTTCTATATCTTTGGCTAGCTTTTTCAGTTTTTGACAAAATGTACATGGGTGACCATGTTTTAGCAGTGCAATTGTAAACTTTTAATCTTTTGGTGGTAAGGGCACAGGAAGAATTCGGTGATCGTTTTCTTTCGATAAACAATTTTTTTGCATTCCAACAATCATTTCAAACAAAACTAATGTATTTTCTTTCATATATATTTTCTACAAAAAAATTATTATACATTTCCGTAAAATGCCACATGTGGGGCAAATGGGTTAATAAGATTACGAAATTGACTGTATTTTTTACCATATTAATTTTTATATCCTTTACCACACTGTGGATGAAATTTGGCACAGTGCATATGTTTGGCAAAAATAATCGAGATAGACCCATGGTTCCTTTTGAGAATATGCATAGAATCACTTTCTAAGTCGATTTATGCATAGCTCCCATATATATTTTCGTGCCCATGCTAAATTGTAAACAAAGTACACGTCGCATTTATGATCCGAATTCGATGAAATTTGGCACAGCTCATTTGTTTGGCCCAAGGACGAACCCTATTGAAATTTGGAAAATTCGGTTCAGATTTGTATATAGCTCCCATATATATGTTCGTCCGATTTATGGTAAATGGTGCACCAAAGTCCCTATATATCTTTCGATTTGCACGAAATTTGGCACAACGTACTAAATTAAGTCTAGAAAGGTATGTGCAAAGTTTCGTGAAAATCGGTTCAGATGTAGATATAACTTCCATATATAGCTTCGCCCGATTTTAGGTAAATAGTCCACTTAAGTCCCTGCACATCTTTTGATTTGCACGAATTTTGGCATAGTGTACTGAATTAAGTCTAGAATGATGT
The DNA here is from genome assembly GCF_032173495.1 of Musca vetustissima. NCBI lineage: Eukaryota > Metazoa > Arthropoda > Insecta > Diptera > Muscidae > Musca > Musca vetustissima. The sequence goes on along the minus strand of NW_026886753.1, from coordinate 31,423 downwards.
GTGCAAAGTTTCGTGAAAATCGATTCAGGGCTATATCTAGCCCGTTTGACATGCAATTTTTTATAGAATTCAGAATGGTATGTGTATGGTTTTGTATAGGTTCAAATACATATGTAAATCACATTTGTTTTTCACACGTCATCCAAAGATGTTATGTCTCTTTTATCAACAGGATATTGTACACATTATCATCGCTTGTATGTACCCATTTTAATACATTTTAATTTGAATTTTATTTTTTCATAAATAAATGCATTTCTGATATGTATGAATAAAATACATACATATTGGAACATAAACACTGTAAAAAACCATGTCGTTCAAAAATGCCAACCCCAAAAATTATATAAAAAAATGTTATAAGACTTGAAAGAAAAAAGTGTTCAAAGGTGCCCCCTTTCCCCTACTAATTTTCAAATTTTTTTTCACACATTTTGATTTGCTTATCATTAGCTGTATACCAAAATTTAGAGTTCTACTACCAACCGTTCAGATGTAATACAGTTTTTGTACTTTTTAGTACCATTTTAATACTAATTTCCAAAAAAAATATATTTTTGAAATTCGTTCTATTTGTATTAGCTTAAGCTTCATACCAAGTTTCAGATATGTGTAGCTACCTATTCTATTGAAATATAATCTTTAGTAATTTTTAGCACCTCTTAGTACTAAATACCGAATTTCAAAAAACTCCGCCTTATTACACGCCTATGCACCAAACCCGACCTATATGCCAAATTTAAAGTTTCTAGCTGTAATCGTTTCTGCTGGGCGTTTATGATCAGTCCGTCAGTTATAACGCAACTCTTTTATATATTAGGTTGGAGGAAAAAGACATGTGTTTATTTTTATATAAACTATAGGATTTTATTTAACCTGCTTCGGAATGTTCGTCATGAGCCAAATATGCACCGTTTTGTTGTATGATTTGTTGCCATTTTAAAGGTAACTTCTTAATGCCTATCTCATAGAAGTCCTGCTCCTACCGCTTTAATACTTTGGGTAAATGAAGGTATTGTGATACAAAACGAAAATGTTAGGTTCGAAATTCAGCTATATCGGTCCTCAATTGAGCTACATCGGCCCTCATATAATGATAACTGCAAATGTTCAGTAATTCCTACACGATGTAATCAATATTGATCACCATTTTAAGTATAGCCCACATATAAATTTGCCGTGTAAATTGGAGTATTTTGAGGATATTATACACATAATCCACCCCATAAATGCGATATCAATATCGGTCCACGTTTTGGCGGTTTGAGATTTTGTGCAAAATCACAATTACACACATCGTTTACAAAAATCGATTGGCAGAACTGCTGTTATATTTTGAGATGATTCTTATATTTTCACTTCACGCAAGTATCAATATACCTCTGGTGGATTGTATCCAAAGTTCGGCCGGCCGAACTTAGCGCATTTTTCACTTGTTTTTATGTTAGTGTTGTAATGACATTATCAGGTTTTTTTATCAGGTTGTCTGTATTATATTGGCAGTATATTTAAAAATTATATGTATACATATCATTAATAACTGCAGCATCCATCAATGGGATATGCTGCAAAATATACTGAAGTTCTTAATAACTATGAATAATGAAAATAATAATGACGGCACATAAATCTCAAAGTCTATATTAACCCATTCAAACATTGTTTCTTACGCACTAAAGTAAAAAACTGTGTTCCAAATTGCTTCAATGAAAAATGGCATAATTGGCATTATCATTGAGTATTAAAAGTATCGTTTCTTTATCTTTCCGTTGCGAAGTTGATTTTTTCTTTCTTCTTTGCATTTAAACATCATATCATCTTTAATGCACTTCCTTCCGCAAAATAAAAGTCGCCATCTGACACTTTTTTGATAACTTATGCATCGTTGTATGGTTGGAATGGTGATGGCACACACACACGAACATATATCAATATTTTCCTTACGACTTCATCCTTCCGTCCATATTTTATTTTATGTGTATGCGTGCATTTAATAAGAGCAATGTTGCAACCGCTTGACAAATTGTGGCCAAGAAATATTATCGTGCCATGACAACAGCCACAACAACAGCAGCGGCAGCAAGAAGAAGCAGAGGGAGAACAACAACAGCAACCAGAACTGCAATGATGATGACGACGACGACTTCTACTATCTGAGTTTGAGCCATACAAACATCGGCAACAATGACGATAGTGCATATCGTTCTTAATGTTGCACGTGGTTGTAATACCAAAACACTGTGTATGACCCGAAAAAATGTATGCTATGTATGTCGGCAGTCAGCCTTGAGTGGCATGGCTACCATATGCATTCATTTCTTCGCTATGGTACTAGGTAGCTTTATTGCCATGGGCCCTACCGATATTAACACTAACAAATAAACACAAACTCGCACACACTTCCACCCATATAATCATTCATTCATCTCTTCGGTCCAGGTCCTGTGAGTGTGCGTGTCTGTGGCTGTATGGGAATGTGTTCTACAGAGTTTTCTGGCTGGCTAACAACTACGTAAAAATGCAACACCGACACAAATGCATTGTGCACCAAATAAACAGAGCATAAACCCACAACCCAATGTGCATTCTTTAGCCATTTCATAGCATTCAACATGTGTTGGTGCGTATGTTGTACAAATGTATGTGAATGGTTGTGTAGCAATATATTCACGTTGCAGCAACGTGCGTATGTTTGGCATATGACAGTGATATAGTAGGAAGTTCTGCCTGGAAGATACAGTTGAACAAGGATACTGTGAATGGTTTAAATTTCAGAATTCTGGAGGTTCTAACCACATTTTCGATTGCTTTGAGGGTTAATAATATCGTTGAAATATTATTTGAAACATTGGGTGATGTTTTTGCATAGCCGTTGTATGTATTCTGAAAGTCCCAGTTTTGACAGAAGATGAAAACTCCCTAGTCAGTCATTTCATAATGACGTGGTCACCATAATTGAAACTGACACTGACATACATCTGCACCGAAAATTATTTTTCATCCGAAAATGCTTTAATTTCGCATTTTGGGGTTTTGAAGGCTATAGGTCCATATTTTGACATACAACGGTACTGCCCAATTTTTTTATCCAAATATTCCAATCGAAAAGGTTGCTATTTCCCATTACTGATTCTTGGTAAAGAAGGTAATTCTCTCCAACATAAGATGGCGTGTGTATATTAAATTTGTCATTCCCCTTTCAACACCTCGAAATATTCACCAGAAACCGCATAGAATAGATCTATTCTTGATCAGAATAATCTGACGGTACCCCCAAACATTCGGCATTTTAGGGATTTTTGGCAGGATATTCAATCGAATTTGTGGTAGTTTGTTATTTTGGGTTCTCATTGGGTACATAAGTTTGTCGGATTCCACAGTAGTATATTTCGATCTGCACAAAATTTGGCACATCTTACTGAATTAGGTTTACAATGATGTGTGTTAAGTTTCCTGAAAATGGGTTCAGATTAAGATAGAGCTCCCATATATATATATTTTCGTCCGATTTAAGGTAAATGGTACACTAAAGTACCTATATATGTTTCGATTTGTACGAAATTTGGTTCAGATTTAGATATAGCTCCCATTTGAAGTAATTGGTGCACCAAAATCTCTCAAAATCATTCGATTTGCACGGAATTTGCCATAACGTACTAAATTAAGGCTATAATGACGTGTACTAAGTTTCATGAAAATTGGTTCAGATTTAGATATAGCTCCCATATATATTTTCGTTCGATTTTATGTAATTGGTGCACCAAAGCCCCTATATATTTCGATTTGCACGAATTTTGGTATAGGGTACTGAATTAAGTGTAGAATAAGCTGCGTTAAAAGATCCATAACTAGGCCGATTGACACAACGTACTGTTGTAATATAAATTAGTCTCTGGGAAGTTTCCATGAAATCGGTTCAGATATATTCTACATATGTTAGGATACATATGTCCGACTTTACTACTTTCCTTACTGGTTTTTCATTACGGCAGCACACCTGTGGGGTATTGAATCAATAAAATGCTCAATTTGATCCGTGGGTATAATATTCCTTGCAACCTGAACCTTTGGGAAGATGTTATGTCTGTTTGTTTGCGAATTTTTTTGATTTTGACATCTGTGATACTCCAAAGAATTTTTTATACGGTTAAAATCTGATGATTGTGTTGGCCATTAGAAAACCCAGACTTTTGGCTGTCGCAACCAATCTTTGACATTTTTGGTGTATTTTAGAGGTTATTGTTATGCTGAAACCCCCAAACAAGCGGTATATTTTTTCAGCAAATGGAACCATAGTAATTTCCAACACATTTTTATAAACAATCCGATCCATTACTTCATGACTCTCGTAAATAGATCGAACACCATTAAAAAAAGCAGCACAGTGCCATTATTGACCCGCCTCCATGTTTCCTAGTACCCTTGCAATGTTCAGGCATGAGTCTTTCATTTATAGGGCCTCTAACCGCAAATTTGTTCGCGTCTGAGCCTTAAATATTAAATTTGTATTCATCGGAGAACATGATATTTTTTCGGTTAGTCGGATTCCAATTGATTCGGATTCCTCCGTGATTAACTGTCACTATTGATATAGTAGAGTTTCTTTAGTTTTGTCCATAATAACATACGTGTTTAAGTCTAGGATGATGTTTGCTAAAATTTGTTGAAATCGGTTTATATTTTGATATAGCTCCAATATAACTATTCCGATTTCATCTAAATGACGTTTATAACATTACTATCTACATAGGTAAATATCTTGTGGGGTAACCACAATAATAATCATGGGATCATCTTGTGCATATAATCAAAGTGGTGAAGGGTAGTCGGACCCTTCCGACCTTTGAACTTTCATTACTGGTTTTATACTCAAACCGACAAGGAAAGTATGAAATTCATTCCTGAGGATTATATGATACTCCCATACTTTGGCCATACGATGCAGCTTGATTAGAACGACATCCTTTTACTCGAATTGGAATCTGATTGGGTTTCTGTAACAAATATACTATCGTTATATACGAGAAAGGATCAAATTGAACTTATATGTTTAAAACTATATTCTATAAATAAGAATTGAATAAAAAATAAAAACCATGGCATAATTATACAAGGTAGCCTCATGCTGTCATATGTTTCACTCTTTTCCTAAATTTATTTATGACAACATTTAGTTTTCAAAATGTTAATGAAAACTACTTCCTTCGAAATTCACGTACATGCATATTTATTCATATTTTCAAGTTTCCTGTCTCTAAACTAATACATATAAGCTGTAACGACCATATTCTCATCTTGAGAGCAATACACAGCTTAAAACCAGTAAGGAAAGTAGTAATGTCGGACTGGACCGACTATAAGATACCGTTCACCACTTTGGGTATATTCAACATATCTATATCTGAACCGATTTCAGGGAAACTTGCCACAGACTAATTTATATTACATCAGTACTTTGTGTCAATCGGCCTAGCTATGGATCCTTTCACGAAGCTTAGAAAGATCATTCTAGACTTAATTCAGTACCCTATACCAAAATTCATGCAACTCGAAGATATATAGGGACTTTGGTGCACCAATTACCTAAAATCGGACGAAGATATATATGAGAGCAATATCTAAATCTGAACCGATTTTAACGAAACTTGACAGACATAATTCTAGAGCTTATTAATTACGCTGTGCCGAATTTCGTGAAAATCAAAAGATTTACAGGGACTTTAGTGGACTATTTACCTAAAATCGTGCGAAGCTATATATAGGAGCTATATCTAAATCTGAACCGATTTTCACGAAACTTTTCACACATAATTCTAAACTGAATTCAGTAAGCTATGCCAAAATTCGTGCAAATCAAAAGATTTCCAGGGACTTTATTGGACTATTTACCTAAAATCGGTCCACGCTATATATGGGAGCTATATCTAAATCTGAACCGATTTTCACGAAACTTTGCACACATCATTCTAGACCTTACTCATTACGCAGTACCAAATTTCGTGCAAATCGAAAGTTATATAGGACTTTTGTGCAACATTTACCTTTAGTCGGACAAAATTATATATGGGAGCTATATCTAAATCTGGACCGATTTTTCCCAATTTCAATAGGGTTCGTCCTTGGGCCAAACAAATGAGCTGTGCCAAATTTCATCCAATTCGGATCATAAATGCGTCCTGTACTTTGTTTAACATGCACAGACGGACGGACATGCATAAATCGACTCAGAAAGTGATTCTATGCATATTCTCAAAAGGAACCATGGGTCTATCTCGATTATTTTTGTTTGTTACAAACATATGCACAAAGACATAATACCCTGTACCACAGTGTGGTGAAGGGTATAAAAATTCACTTTCGTCTAGAAAAAGTTTAGGAAAATCAAAATTTTCGATCGTCATAGTGAATAAGGCTGTTTGATTTTATAGTATATATGTAAATTATATATAGAAGTTGAACCAAACTGTGTAATAAAAAATTAAAGTTTTTCAGGCAAGTTTATGCAGTTCATATTCTAAAATGGTCTACATTTAGCAGACATATTATTATTATTCCAAAAAGGTTCACTATTTGATATCTTATGTTGTACTAAATAATTGAACATCGATAACATTCCCTTTCAAACGTCATTATGAAATCAATAAATATATAATGAATTAATTGTGCCAATACACCACTCACATTATGAAAACATTTATGCCTACAATAAACCCACTGTGTTTTGCCAAAAAATACATATAACGCTAAAATTGCAACAACAACTTCAGTGGCAACGGCAAAATCATAAGGCTCGTTAACGCAACGTAAACGCGTCTCATCTGTATAGTTCATACATGAGCTGTGTGTGGAGTGGTACAGAGACAACAACACAAACAAGCATCACAAATTGCAGACATAACTAACGTACATACATATACGATGAATACTCCAATGCCGATGGAGAAGAGGTTCAAGTACAGTAAAGCACCCCGGGAGGGTCGAAACCAAACAGAAATGTGCACGAAAGCATACCAAACATAAATTACACTTTAATTTTCACAAATTAGCCACGGAAGATAAATCACAAGAGAAATTTTGCCTTCTCTTCGTTTTTTTCTGTTCCACATCTTGGGAGGCAAGTATTTATTAGAGGGCAAATGATAGCACAGACACTTGCCACGGAAATAAGTTGAATATTTGTTGTTTGTTTTCTTGTTTGTGCTCTAACCACAAACACTTAAAGTAATAATTATGGTATTTCCGTAACGCAAAGAAGATATTTGAGATTTAGTGATTCATGTTAATGTTGGGAATTTTATGCAGGATAAATACTTTTTTCGAAGTTGCAATTTATAATTTTAGTTCAAAATTTATATTTTTTTAAAAATTAGTTTAATTAAATAATATTATCAATATAAACCAGTAAGGAAAGTAGTAAAGTCGGACTAGCCGACTATATGATAACCTACACCGTTTTGAGTATAAGAGATGCTACTAAGATTATTATTGTAACAGTCGTATTATTTTTGACGGACCTTTAAAGGATGCAAAAATGTCATTTCAATCAAGAGACTTACAATTGGTTTATTTTGTATGTCATTCAGAGAAACCTTGGTTGCAGATTTGCATAAAATCTGAGGAACAAAAGGTAAACATTTTGAAAACTTGTAAATTTCATATGGAGCGAATGGAATATCCAATTGCATTCCAACCTTGAAGTGTAAACATTTTGAAAATGTGTTAATCCAATCTCAAGATAATAGAATATCTGAGTTGATTCCAACTGTGCAAATTGTAATATTCTTGCAAACGTACATTAAATCCAAAGGTTGGGTCTATAGAGAAACCTCTTCGGGTATTTCCCCAAAGATGATCACCTCTTGGAATAAACTTATACCTTTTATAAAGCGAATAAATACCTCTGTGTTTTATACCGTGGGTGGCGTAGGGGATGATAGATACCAAGCAACAGATCTGATGGCTTTAACATGGCGAAGTCAAGGCTTGTCTTGGTCCCTCTTTCATCTCAATTGTGGACACTGTCCTCCAAACTTAGTTCCCCGGCCGGGCCGAACTTTGGATACCCTCCATACCAACAAGTGGACCTATACCGACATTTCTTTGTGAACTATAATACAAATTTCAGAAATTTTTAATGGATAATTATACCCTCAGCATTATGGCTAATGAGGGTGTATACACTTTACACCGTGAAAATGTGCCTCATCGAAATATTGATTCTAGATCCCATGTTTCTCTGGACCAAATCCGTTTCAGAAAATTTAGATTTCATCCAAACTTTGCCCATATTATTATTTCAAATTCGAAGATGGGGAATATCGGTCCACTCCTTCTGGTACCTCCCACACAGGGGCTAGGTCTAAATACGGGTTATAGTTCATATATAGTTCATTATCGAACCTTACGTACTAGTTTTTTTATTTCGATATCCTCCGCAGGTGATATAGTTACAACAGAGTCTTAGAACCAAACCCAAAACACGGAACAAATTGCATAACTTTTTGGGGGGTGCATATTAAAAATTTTTTTATAGGGAAATTTGTTACCATATTCGACTGCCAAATACCAAATTTCAGCGAATTCGGTTGAAAAACGTGCTCAAGAACCCCAAAATAGCGAAAATTGGGGGTACCCTTATATAGGAGCTACCAGAAAAATTGGACCTATATTTATAATTTTTGGTGGAGATATTTGGCACCCAATAGGAACCAAATGTACCAAATTTCAGCGAAATCGGTTGAAAAACGCGCTCTAGTACCCCAAAATACCGATATTATATGGGACTACCAGAAAAAATATATAAAAATATATATATATATATAATTTATAGTGAGAGATCAAAGTACTAAATTTCAGTCAATTCGGTTGAAAACTACGATCAAAACCCCCAAAATATTGAAATTAGAGGGCACCGTTATATGGGGGCGACCAGAAAAAATGGACTTATATGTACAATTTTTTGTGGAGAAATTGGGTACCCAATAGCAACTCAATATACCAAATTTCAGCGAATTCAGTTGAAAACGCGCTCAACAACCCCAAAATACCGAAAATTGGGGGGTACCCTTATATGGGAGGTATGCCTAAACGTGGACCGATATATCCCGTCGAACACCATCGAACATGACCTGCCTGCAGACAAAAGAGACGACTCTGTGCAAAATTTTGGCGATCTATCTCAACTCGTTTAGACGCTAGAGTGATTACAACAGACGGACAGACGGACATGCTTAGATCGTCTTAGAATTTTACGCTGATCAAGAATATATATACTTTATAGGATCGGAAATGATTATTTCGATGAATTACAAACGGAAAAACAAAATTAATATACCCCCCATACTATGGTGGAGGGTACAAAAATGGGTTGATGCGTCGGGTTAGTTGCCCATACTCGGAAAACCCAACCAAAAAGCTAAGAAGAAGCTAAGAAACCAAACGTATTAAGAACCACGATCTGCGAATCTGCTCATGAAATGTGCGCTCGTTGTACAGAACAGACGCAGTGTTCGCTTTGGCGGATGTACTCAAGAAATACAAAGCCAATATTATTGCCTTACAGAAAATGCGATGGAAAGGGACTAGTGTAAGTAAATAAGATGATTACGCATTGTATTATAGCTGCCGTGAAACGAGACATGAATTTGGCTGCGGATTTCTGGTTAACAGGAGAATAAAAGACGTCGTACCCAGATTCACTCCAGTAGATGAGTGAATTGCTATAATTCGTATAAAAGCGAAGTTCTTCTACATCCTCGGAGCGAATATCCATTCGGACCAAGGTTCGCACTTGTCTTAATGTAGCAGCAAAGGTGCGATCTAACACAAGAAGGAAACTCGACGTTTAACAGCAAGTAGCAGAAGCCTACTCCACTGAAATTACCCACCTTCTTGACGAAAGCACTTCTTGTCCCGATAATAGTATAGAAGCACAATGTCAAAGAATTTCCCACTCCCTACAAACTGCAGCAAAAGAAACACTCGGGTACCAAAAACCAACATCAAGAAACCCATTGTACGATCAGGAGTGTCGTAATGCTACCGCAGCGTATAGGGCAACCCTGCAGACAGTAGCAACACGCAGTTCGACGATGTATTATCCAGTGAGCTGTGTGAACGATTGAAGCCAATGGTCAATGACATTATTGGACCATACCAGTGCGGCTTCAGACCTGGCAAATCCACCATTGACCAGATTTTCACTCTGTGCCTAATCCTGGAAAAGGCCCACGGAAAACACATCAACACATCCCACCTATTCGACGACTTTAAAGCCGCATTTGACAACCCTATCCGTTCAGAGACAACCCTATCCGTCCATGTCTGCGTTTGGCATTCCTGCAAAATTAATACGGCTATGCAGGATAATTAAGTGACACAGGGTCAGCAGTTAAAGTCGGAAAGGACCTATCGGAACCCTTCAATATTAGGACAACATGACAGCGATATTTTTATTTTTATAAGAGACGCAAAGGTGAACGGAAATGGCACTCTGTACAAGACTTCCAGTAGACTCGGACGCACTCGGACTAAACAAAATTAGTGGGTTTGAAATAGGGCTATATAAATACATTATAAGTACAAGTATTGGGGTTTTCAGGTAATATGCTTTATTTTCGTTGCAAGTATCTGTTAGATGCCCTATGGTGGAGGGCATCTAAAGTTCTGACTTGCCGAACATAACACTCTTTTTACTTGTTAGTTTGACATGGCCCATGGACAGACATATCAACTCTTCGAGATATTAAATCGTTCAGAATTGATTTTCGTATTTTAGTAAAAAAGTGTGTACATCCGAACACTACATCTGCTTCATATTCTTTATTAGCATCCCACTTCATTTTCAAAGAAAAAATTGATATAGTGTTTATAACCATTAATTTGATTAGTAACCATAATATAGTTTTATTTTCAATACAAACATTTTTTTTATTTTTCATACCTTTTGCGGTCATTAACTTAATGCTGAGAAGCTAAAAAAATGAAAATGTTTTTGAAAGAAAAAATCTCCCCATAAATTATAAAGCAAGTTGACTATGGCACCAACCAAAAAAAAAAGAAATAAAAATTACATTAACAAATTATGTTGAGGTTCAGTTGCAATGTTGGTTTGTCTGCCCAGGCCGCCATCCTGCCATCCTGTGTGTTTGTTTTTTTTTTCCTGGCAATTAAAAGGTCTTAAGCGAAACAACGTGGGAAGGAAATGAATGGAGAATGGTTTCCGTGGCATTTGCCAAAATTAACGAAATAATAATAACCGTGAGGGCAACTGTTGCAACGCTACACTGACCAGGCCAACGATTAAAAAACCCCAAACGTGGTCAGAAAGTTTAAACTAATTTCGTTAAAAGCTTTTAATGAAAATTTCACCAAGGAGACACGACAGACAGCGACGAAATATGCTTTTAAATATCAGGCGGCGTAAATGTGTATTTCTGTGTCGAGCACCCTCTTCTCCACTCCCGAACTAAGCGACAGACACACACAAACATAACTACATAAACATCCACAGATGTAGTTCATCCAAATAAATAAAAACTTTCTATGATGATGATGAGGAGGATGGCCTAAAGCACTGTGCACAGTCCTTAGCACATGAAGTGTATACAATCGTCTGAGACTCCAATCACGATGAGAGGCTGTTTGGAAAATCGCGCTATGCTTTGTGTTTCTCTGTGTTCAGTAGTAGGTTTCTGGCAATAGTGGTTCGAGAGGTCAGCTTGAAAGCCAGAAAAGTCAAAGCATGCTCAAAGGAAAGGAAAAAAAGGCAGGCACTTGCACAATCACAGCCGACACCATTGATGGTCGAGCTGGTTCCAGCTGCGGCCTAAACAACCAAGCCACACCATCGCCGCCACATCCATTGCCTACAAAATAAAACAAAACTACAACAACAAAGTAAAGAACCAAAAAAACACTTAAAATTTACACTTCGTCAGCCAAGTGAGCGAGTGGGAATTAAAAGTGAACGCATTATGATTTTTTGTTGTTTTTGTTTCTATTTGATGGCACAACACAACAAAGTAAAATGCGGAAACACTTGGTTGGCTCTTCCCTCAACCGCATGAATCAAGGATACCGATGGCTGCTGGCACACTTTGCTCACCCATACCTATGAAATTGTATATTTTGTTTTTGTTTTTTTTCATTTCTTTGACTAAATACAAAGTAATAACTGAGGTTATCATCACATATTTTGGGGTGAAATTTTGCGGGATTTCACAATTGCTTCGCATTGGATGGACTCCATCCAATTCACGCACTTAGGTAAATTTGATTTAAATTAAATTTACTTCAAAAAGCTTTGTTACGCTGAATTGTTAAGGACATATTTAATGGTTGTGATGTAATTTTTTTTAATTCCCTGTTATTGCCATAATTGAGTGCTTAAAGGAAGATAAAATGTTTGGAAACTAAGGAGGGAATTTTTTTGGAATTAAATTAATAACATATATTTTGGATAATATCCGCAAAGTGGGCACAAAATTATCGGATTTGTTGGTAGTTATATTGGAGCGATAATAATCGTGGAGACGCTTATCCAATTAATAACCAGTGAGCGGAGAAATATAGTCGGATGGTCTGACCTTATAATACCATACACAACCACCACTGAATTGTAACATTCTGCGGAGCTATTTTCCGAACCTGGACAATATTTAGCATTATTTGACGGTACTTGAGTTCTCTAATGTGATAATTATAATTGTAAACATTATTAAAATATGTGGACTACATAACATATTTTAGTCTTTCTCCCATATCCGTCTACGAGCTCATTTGAACCACACCCCAATAGCCAAGAATGACTTATGCTATAAGTTGTAGTAGAAATTAGAACCGACTTAGATCAATCCATAAACATGTCATTCGTTTGTTATAAGGAGACGAAATTATGTAAATCTATTTTGGGTATATTGTACATATGTATCCTTACAATTGCATGTCAATGTTCCCTCGAAGGAACATACTCATGTCTTTTTGCAACCTATGATAAATTTAATTTCAGTCAGGAAGATTTAGAATCGTCTGCATAATATGGGACAAATTTATGGAAAACGATTTATAGCAAAATTGATACACGTAAAAATATATATAGCTATATCTAAATCTGAACCGATTTTCCAGAAACGTACTACTCTTTGTTCTAGATTTAATTTTTTACGCTGTGTCAAATTTCGTGCAAATTGAAGGATATACACGGACTTTGGTGCACTATTTACCTAAAATCGGGCGAAAATGTATATGGGAGCTAAATCTATTTTTTTTTTTTTTTGTTTTTTGATAATGATATTATGTGTGGATCTTCAAATGACAAACTCAAATAATACAAAGTTTGTCTTCTATCTCCAACGAAAAATTTTGTATCCGTAACGCACATGTTACATTTTTAATCAATAAGTTGGTTTAGAACGGACTTACTGGCAAAATTTTCGTGACGATCACCGACGTAGCCAGGTGGTGGGGCAGGGGGTATATATACTTTGCTACGGCAAAAATGTGCCTCATCGAAATATTGGCTTTATACTCCATTGTTCTTTGGACCAAATCCATTTCAGACAAATTGGACTCATATACATATATCCGCCCGTCCATCTGCGTGTCTGTCAGGCTGCCTGATGTGCAAGATAACTCCTGAAAGGGATAACCGATTTCCTTCAAACTTTGCACATCGTGAAATTTCTTCCAAACTTAAATCAAGCTACCCCACAAAATGGTCAACATTTTGATGAAAATTAATTTTATAATATAATGCGAACTGACTATCCGATTTCAACTAAACTCTGCAAAACCTAATATTTTATCGAAACCTGTATAATGTTGGAAGATGGGACTCATTAGTCCACTCCTTCTAGTATCTCCCCTACAAAGGTCAATATTTCGAAAACTTGTAAATCTCATATGAAGCGAACTCAATAGACAATTACATCTAAACTTTGCACAACGCAATATTTTTACCAATCCTATCGGTCCTCTTCTTCTGGTACCTCTAACACAAAGTGTCAACGTATTGAATATTCATAAATCTAATATAAAGCGAATGGAACGTCCGATTTGGTCCAAGCTGTGCACATCGTACTATTTCTTTCAAACTTAAATCTAGTTCGAATATGGGGAATATCGGTTCACTCCTTCTGGTACCTTTCCCACAAAATTGTCTAAATTTTAATGAAAATTTATTGGGAACAGACCATCAGATTTGAACCAAACTTTGACACCCTAATATTTTAACTAAACGTGTATAATGTTGCAAGATGGGACTTATCGGTCCACTCCTTCTAGCTCCACCGCTACAAAGGGTTTTGAAAGCTTTTAAATGTCATATGCTCATATCCATCAAGAACCGTGTATATGCCTCCCCAATCTATTTTGGATAAAATTATTCACGTATCGCTATCAGACATTTACTCAGGAGTATGGCTTATAAATGTTTATATTTATATACAAAATAAAGCGATTATACACGCGGAATTCTCAAATTATGTATTTGCAGATGTTTCCACTTTCAAAGTACTTTTGACCGCAGCTTTATTGGGCGGATTTGAACACGGCTGGTCTCAGTAGATTCAGCACGTAAAAAAACTAAAATCACGCGGGGTTCAACCCAATAAATAGGTTTTTATAAAAATGTTCTTGAGATATACATCACTCGAAGTGAAATCATGAGTCCTACGATCCTATAATAAGTTTAGGGCTTCAACTAGCTCGTCCGAAAACAGGGAAATTTCGGCTTCAAAATGTCAGCATCTGGCTTAGTTGAATGCGGTGGAAATATCGAACAATCATACATTAGAACTATATAGGCAATATGGTGTTCTTCAATTCAGTCGTTGAGCACAAGTATGTAAATGGTGTATTTTAGTCATAAATCAGCAAAAGACAAAAAAATTTGGCTTCAGCATATTTTTACCCATTTTTACACCCTCCATCGTTGTATGTTTGTTTTTTCAAAATAATCGTTTCTGACTCCACAAAGTATATATATTCTTGATCAGTCTAAAATTCTAGGAGTATCTAGCCATATCCATCTGTCTGTTGTATTCGCTCTAGCATCTGCAGAAACTGAACTAGCTGCCCAAAAATTTGCACAGAAGTGCCAGAGCTATATCAGTCGAGGTGTAGGCTGTTCTTTCATATTTTGGGTTTACCAAAAATTTTTTACCAAAAATTATTAACATTGGTCCTCGTTTTAGTGCGGCCCTATATTAAGGCCATCCTCCAATTTACTGTATGTTCAGGGTTATTAGACATTTTTCAACACGTTAATAAAGTGAAATTTGAAAATAAGTGTATGCATAGTAAAACAATATGCTGCTGTGATTTTTTAATCCTGGTCGTTCAAATTCTATAACGTTTAAGAATTAAATCACTCAATTTTATGAATTAAGTCATGAATTTTATAGAAAATAGTATGAAAATGGAAAAGCTCTCAATTTGTGAACGAATTTCCGTTATAAATCCTTAAAAGTCGTAGAACTATTCAATAGCTAACGATGGTGTAGGATAACGCGAGAAAAAAGTATGTTTTGGTTCTCCGATTTCAATTAATCCGATCCGATTGAAATTTTGCGCACTGCTGCAGCATAACTTTGTTTTAAATCGATCCTTAAAACCCATATGACTTGTTATGTTTGTGAATCTTGTTTTTATTGTTATTCTAATTAATTTCTTTCTTATCTCTATTCTTTCTATTTGTAGGAAATCAAAACCTGGTAAGTAAATCAAAAATAACTCTTTTTTCTCCTTAACTTAAACGTTACAAATAAAAATGAGATATTTTAAGAACTTTGACAAAAAAAAACCTCAACAACTTCTACAGCTAACGTTTACCAATGTGCGGTATTTTGATCCTTTCGTTCATGCACACGGCAAAGTTCTGCATATGACTACGACAAAGAAGGCGCATGGACAACAGCTGTTGTTTACAACCACAGGCCAACAAAACGAATAACCAACAGAAAAACAAAAATAGAAGTACAAACACAAATACAATAAACTTTTAACCCTACGGTCAATAACCAAAAAAGTATACGTAGATCAATAACCGTGGTACATTTGTACCCATCCAAAGATAGCTCTGTAACTCATTAAAAAATTGGACTATCGTGACGTTTTTTATTATAAATTAGTCTATGCGGATCTGGTCTAGATATAGGAACTCAAAATTATATATACATTAAAATAATATATATTTAAATCCATGCTTAAATGATAATCTATCTAAAACAATCATAGTAAGTTCGTTATAGCTTTCGAATGGGATAAGCTTTCTTAATTATTTTTTTATTGGGGTCTTATTCAGGTGTTCCTCAACCCCTCTGCAAATTTTTGTGGCCCTAGACAACATGGGGCCCTCAGGGCGACTCGTGGAAATCAGAAACTACGCTGGTTTCCCTTTGATATACAGGGACTAAAGCAATTATTATTGCCAATTATTCTTATTTTATGAGTTTAGAGATTGTGATTGGCGCATTCTTAACACTTTTTAATACTTTAAAACGTTATTTAATGTTATTTTATATATCTACGACAATTTAGGATTGTAATAAATCAGGCTAATTCGATTATAGAAAAAGTTTCAGGCCCAATATGAAGAATAATTGGATAATTACGGACAATAATTATTGTTTTTGTCCCTGTATACCAAGGGAAACCAGGGTAGTTTTTGACTTCCACGAGTCGCCCTGATGGCCCCATGTTGTCTAGAGCCACAAAAATTTGCAGAGCGGTTGAGGAACACCTGAATAAGACCCCAATAAAAAAATAACTAAAAAAGCTTAATCCATTTGAAAGCTATAATGAATTTACTATGATTGTTTTAGGTAGACTATCATTTAAGCATGTATTTAAATATATATTATTTTAATGTATATTTAATTTTGACTTCCTACATCTAGACCAGATCCGCATAGACTAATTTAAAACAAAAAACCTTACGATAGTCCAATTTTTTAATGAGTTACAGAGCTATCTTTGGATGGATACAAATGTACCACGGTTATTGATCTACGTAGGTAATAACTTTAAAAAATTGTAAAAATTATATATATGGAAAATATTTATAATTTTTTGCTTCGATTATGTGTGAAAATACCTCAAGAATGATTCCTCAAAATTTGATCCAAATATCTCCATTATTAAAAATTTTACAGCATTTTTATTCAAAAAAAGGTACAAATGTACCCGGTTATTGACCGTAGGGTTAATATGAGCACAGTGGGGATTGTTGTACAAAATGTAGATTAATAATTAATTTAGATAAAACAAGGAAGAAAGGGATATGATAATACATTAAACAACTATTAGTGGACTTGAACGTGGGTGGATAAGTAAAAAGCTATTATATTCACATTTATCACAATAGACCTGCTGAATGATTGATATATTAGGAGTGGAATATTGTAGCTCTTGATTTGATGGATGACTACATACATACATATTTACCCACAATCTTTATACACCCTTATTTATGAATCACATGTCAGTTGTAACCCTTCTAGCCCTTAAAAGAATTAAGATTGGCAAAAGTTGGAATTATGTCTTTTGACTGCAAACTGGTAATTTTTGAAGATTGGATATAACAGTACCCCAAAATGTCAGTACTTTGAGGATTTTGGGAACGTTTTTTTACCGAATAAGTTGGCTCTCATTGGTAGCAATTATTCATATTGACACGATTTTTAGGGAACTCGAAAATTTCGGTATTCTGAGCAAGTTTTTTTTTTATTGAATTGGCAGTAATATTGTATTTTGGGTTCTCCAAACTGAAGATGGGGCTCTTTATTGGATAGTCTCAAATATTCAGCACACTTTATATTTCAATATTTTGAGGATTTTCTCCAACCGAAGTATCTGTAATTTGGCATTTTGGGTTATATTCGTGTTTTAGATGTAAGGCCTACAAATATGTATGGGAATCCGAGAAATGATCGCAGTTGACCGGTATGTTAAGACTCGGAACATCGCCCAGGAACTAAAAATCGACCATAAAACTGGCTTGAACCATTTACACTATGCTGGATTAAAAAAGAAGCTCGATGTTTGGGTGCCACACCAATTAACAGAAGAAATAGGATGTATCGAATTTCCATATGCGAAGCCTTGGCCTAACGTAATGAGATAGACCGTTTTCTTAAACGGATATTGACTGGAGATTAGAAATGGATCACATACGATAACCCTGTACAAAAATGATCGCGGTCAAAGAGCGTTGAAGCACCTCAAACGGTGGCGAAACCAGGACTAACTACCAGGAAGGTTCTGGGACTGGAAGGGAATTATTATGTGTTGCTTCCATCAGGACAACGCTAGGCCGCACACATCTACAGTGACTCGCCAGAAACTTGGGGAGCCTCGTTTCGAAGTTTTAACCCTTTGAGCCCCGATTTTTCCGCAATCTTAGAACAATTTTCTGTTCACAGATTTTTTGCAACTATCCTAAATAGGATATGCACAAAATTTGAAGTATCTGCAATTTGGCATTTTGGTTTATATGCGTGTTTCAGATGTTAGACCTACAATTCTGGGTTTTGAAATTTGAGGAAAAATTCCTTAAAGTGCCTTAAATGTTATGTTTGGTAATAATTGTCGATATAGTTCCACTGTTTTAGCTATTTGCAACTATGATGCAACCTATTTTTCATTATATCCAAAGTCTAGGGAAGATATTATAGTTTCTAGTGAAAACTTCGGTATCAATAGTGGTTGGAACTTTATATTTCAAGTGCATGGAGGGTAGCTAGATAACTTCCTGCTCGTCTACGAAGAACCCCTGTGCATCAGCGGGTCTATGATGGCTCTCTGACATTCAGCTCATCTGTAAAGTTTTTCTGAGCTTCACCTCGCTTTTAAATATTCCCCGAGCTGTATCTTTTCTTTAAAGACTCCCTGAGATTATTCTCGTATATAAAGAATTTCTTACCCTCCGCTCGATTTTTTGAGTTGAGAATTTTCATGGATTTTTAGTTATTCTACGAAAATTTAGTCATATCAATATGCCAGTCTATTGATTAGATATTTTGATAGTGTTGATCATTTTCTATATTCTCTGACTATATTCTATATTCTCTGACTTTATCTATATTCTCTGACATTCAGTAAAGTATAGATCAAAGAATTTCACATTTATGCTCGTTAGAAGGATGACATTTCGCAGTGAAAAAAGAAACTTATTTTGCTGCGTTTTTTTTTCGATAAATTTCGATAACATCGGAGAAGTAATCGAAGTTGACCGGCATGTTACCAGTCGTAACATCGTCCAGGAGCTAAAAATCGACCATAATTTGTTTTTTTTTAACCAGAAACGAATTGGCCACACAAATCTACAGTGACTCGTTAGAAACTTCGGAAGCTTGGTTGGGAAGTTTTAATGCATCCGTCATACAGTACGGACTTGGCACCAAGCGATTATAATCTTTTTCGGGCATGGCAAAATTTCTTTAATGATAAAAAATTGGTATCTAGGGAGGATTGTAAATTTCGACTACTAGAGTTTTTTTCTGCAAATAGAGAGCAGGACTTCTATGAGAGAGGCATTATGAAGTTCCCTTTAAAATGACAAGAAATAATATAACAAAACGGTGCATATTTGGTCCATATCGGACAATGCGCAGCATGTTAAGTAAAGTCATACAGTTATATAAAAATAATGGATATAATTTCCCCCAACGTAATATATAAAGACTCCTTGTCCTTCGGCTGGTCTATCAGAGGTTTCTGTCCTTCTTCTGGACTATAAACGCCTTTAGTTCGACTATAAAATCTTTCTAGCCTTTAGGTCGTCTTTATCGACTAGAAATGTCCATAAAATATCAAAATTATTGATCAGATAAATATTCGATATAGAAATAGCCTGATACAGCTGTCTGCCAGTTCGTCCTAGGTGGTCCCTCCCTTCAACTTGTATAGACAGACTTCCGGGCTTCAGCTCGACTATAAAATCTCCCCTGCGTACGTCCCTGCGAGGCCACACACATCTACAGTGGCTCGCCAGAAACTTCGGGAGCTTGGTTGGGAAGTTTTAATGCATCCGCCATACAGTCCGGACTTGGCACCAAGCGATTATTATTTTTTTCATGATTTGCAATATTTCTTTAATGAAAAAAAATGGTATCTAGGGAGGATTGTGAAAGTCGACTACTAGAGTTTTTTGCATGAAGGTTCCTTTAAAATGGCAACAATAATACATCAAAACGATCCAAATCGCACATTCCACAGCATGTCATATAGGTCATATAAAAATGGTGGGTATCATTTTCCTACCTAATATATAAAGACTCCTTGTCCTTCAGCTGGTCTATCAGAGGTTTCTGCCCTTCTTTTTGACTATAAACACCTTTAATTCTTTAATCTTTCTAGCCTTTAGGTCGTATTTTTCGACTAGATATATCCATCAGAGACTCCATAAAATATCAAAATTTTTTATTAGATTAAAATTCTATATCGATTTAGCCTGATACAGCTGTCTGCCAGTTCGTCCTAGTTGGTGTAGGAAGATTTTCAGGCTTCTGCTCTACTATAAAGTCTCGGTAGCCTTCAGTTCAAAATATGCATAATATACCACACAATGTATATAAATGATTGATCTGAACAATATTCTACATCCATTTAGAACGAATCGTCTGTCTGTTGAAATCTCAATAAAGTTCAAAATATATTCTACTTCCCAGGGATGTATGAAAAATGGGTCTATGGTATAGGCGACTGTTAATTTAGTCGTATTGCATTTTTTATATTTTCTTACTGTAATTTGTTATGCAGGGTTCTGGAAGGATTAAATAATTTTTTGCAGAAAATTTTCCATGTAGGTCCGTGTTTTGACATATCCTTGTGTATTTTCGATATCTTGAATGTTTAAGCTATATTTTGGTACGGAATTAATATCCATTTTGAATATATTTTTCTTCTGGAAGGTGTCCAGAATCAGTTTTTTGTTCACTTCCCATTCTATTTCCTATTATAGATTTTTACTTTTACAATACCAACCACTGTTTTCAAATGCAGTGTAACTTTCCAAACCACTGTTGCTTTTGGCCAAAAATTTAGTTGTTCTTGTTGCTGCTGTTATTATTGTGAAACACTTGTGTTGCAGGCTTAGATTTAAAGTTTATTGTAGCTGTTGGTTGTTTGTTTTTATATGTAACTACCTCCTTGATTCTCCACGGACAACGGAAAATGAGGCGGGAGAGAGAGGAACACACCAGGCAGCAGGTTGATATTCCTTTGGCACAAATGTTAGTTTTTAGTTTTTGGTAACGTAAATATGCATATCACCCCTTTTTCTATAGCCCGATTGCACACACATTCTGACACAAAATGTTCTTTGTCTTCAATTTAGCTGCTGCTGCCGCTGTATGTTTGTTAACAGCTGCACCAGATGTTGCTATCAATGCTGCTGTTGGCTAGTCTACTACTCCTCCTCCTCTTTCTCAGCCTCCCTATACCATCACAGTTAGGTGCAATTTTTTGCTAAAACGCACACACACACACACGCCCATAAAAGCTAACAAAATAAAATCGTAACATGCAGGCAAAAGTTGTTTAAACTTTTTTTTTTGGATTTTTTCAAACTTACATGTGAAACTTTGTTGTTTGCCGTTGTTGTCATTTCTGTTATAGCAAACATACACAAACACACACACGCATATGTTTTCATTAGGCTTAGGGCATCTGTATAACAAACTTTACTATAATTTAGCCTTAGTACAGAAAACTGTTGCTTTAAATAGAGCAACATTATCGAGGATAATTGATGGCAGTTACTACTTGCATGATATACAAAGTAATACTTTGTTGCTGTTGTTGTTGTTGTTCTTGTTGTTTTGCATACAAACTTGTATAACGAACATGTTTTCGCAGTAGCAAGTGGATATAGTGAACCATATAATGAAATTAATTGTACAAAGTTATTATGTGAAAAGGGTAATTTTAGGTGAGCTTTAATTTGGGTTATTATAGTTATTATTATTATTATTATTGTCAAATGAAGGGTTATAATAATTTTTAATTTCGTAACATGATTCGTTTTAAGTGCACCGCAATTTGTTGTTTATTTATGTTTTTGTGAAAACTCATTTTATGGAATCTGCTATTATATTAATTGCCAGCGGAAATCGGTAAATTTTTAATTGGACAAAAATATGATTTTATTTACTGGTATTCGTCGTGCATATAATTAATTCAAATATGTAAAAGTATATCCTGTGGGCATAAAATGGTTGTGTACCACATTAAAAAAAACTGTACGGAAAGTAGTAAAGTCGGACGGAGCCGACTATATTGCACCCTATACCACTTTGGGTATATACACATCATGCATAACAAATACCATCACAAATGATTTTGGTTGTGTGTTTACCATATCCCTTGGATATAACAGTTATATCACCTATTGCGGACGCAGAATGGACATAATTAGGGCCGCTGGTATACAATTTGTATAAAATCAAAAAAATAATCATGAGAGCTGCATATCACTTTGGGCCGATTTAAAGAATACATGACACACGGCATTCGGTATGCGGCAACGCAGCACCCTATCCAAATGTCCATCTCAATCGTTCGTGTATGAAATCTCAATAATAAACCAGTAAGGAAAGTAGTAAAGTCGGACTGGGCCTACTATATGATACCCTTAACCACTTTGGGTATATTCTACATATGTATCCTAACAGACGACACGTTTTTGTTATATATCTATATCTGAACCGATTTCGGGGAAACTTGCCAGAGACTAATTTATATTATATCAGTACGTTGTGTCAATCGGCCTAGCTATGGATCTTTTCACGAAGCTTAGCAACAACGTTTTAGACTTAATTCTGTACCCTATACCACAATTCATGCAAATCCAAAAGTATACAGGGACTTTGGTGCACAAGTTACATAAAATCGGACGATAATATTTATGGAAGCTATATCTAAATCCGAACCGATGTTGACGAAACTTTGCACACATCATTGTAGACTTAACTCAGTACGCTGTGCCAAAATTCGTACACATTAAAATATTTCCAGGGACTTTGGTGCTCCAATTACCTAAAATCGGGCGAAACTATATATGGGAGCTATATCTAAATTGGAACCGATATTCACGAAACTTTGCACACATCATTCTAGACTTAATTTAGTACGCTGTGCCAATTTTCTTGCAAATCGAAAGATATATGACTTTGGTACACAATTTACCTTAAATCGGACGAAGATATATATTGGAGCTATATCTAAATCTGAACCGATTTTTACGAAACTTGGCCGATATCATTCTAGACCTTATTTATTACGATGTGCCAAATTTCGTGCAAATCGAAAGATTTTGAGGGACTTTCGTGGACTATTTACCTAAAATCGGGCGAAACTCTATATAGGAGCTATATCTAAATATGAACTGATTTTTACGAAACTTTGCGCACATCATTCTAGACTTAATTTAGTACGCTGTGCCAATTTTCGTCCAAATCGAAAGATATATAGGGACCGTTTACATTAAATCGGTTAAATATATATACGGGAGCTATATCTAAATCTGAACCGATTTTTCCCAATTTCAATAGGGTCCTTGGGCCAAACCAGTGAGCTGTGCCAAATTTCATCCAATTCGGATCATAAATGCGACCTGTTCTTTGTTTACAATTTAACACCAACAGACTGACAGACGGACGGACATGCATAAATCGACTCAGAAAGTGATTCTATGCATACTCTCAAAAGGAACCATGGGTCTATCTGGATTATTTTTGCATGTTATAAACATATGCACAAAGACATAATACCCTGTACCACAGTGTGGTGAAGGGTATAAATATTACGCTCATTTGCATAAATGCAGCAAGGTCGTTTTTGAGATATTCAGGTTAAATGAGAAAATGTTGTATAAGTTTGCGCCATTTCAACTGGAAATTAAAAAAAAAATTACAGGGAGTAAGGAGTTTGAAATATATTGAGACTACTGAGGAGAACCGATTTTAAGCACTTGTGGTACATACTTTTTTAGGATATTCTTGGGCGTTTGTATCAATTGATCAGACCAATGTATAAAATTTCGTCTCAAAAAATTTTTTGTGTGTTGTACAATTTTATGAAATCGGACAAAAGTATATGTTGGAGCTATATCTAAATCTAAACCGATTTAAATTTAACAATATTAAGTTTACCATTTAGATAAAAACCGCCGAATATATATGGCAGATATATCCATATCTGAACCGATGTCAACGAATCTTAACACAGACTATTCTAGGCCCTTTACGGTCATTCATTCCAAATGTTCTATCTATCGAACAAACCTTGGGAGTTTAATGTGCAATTTACATTAAATCGCACGAATACATTATTCAAATTTTCGATTCAATCGGACAGAGGTAGAGTGTTTGGTGCACCGTTTACATAAAATCGCAAGAAAATATATATGGGAGCTATATCAAAATCTGTATTGATTTCTCCAAAAATTTAATAAGACAGATTATTCTAGACTCAATTCAATAAGATATGCAAAATTTATACTAAATCCGACAATATTTTGGAGGTTGGTGCTCCATTTACATCAAATCGTGTGAAAATATATATGGAAGCATAATCTATATCTGATATGATTTCAATGAAATTCAAGTACACCAATATGAATAACTTGCATACCCTACATCATTTGGTGTAGTTTAGATTTAATTTATCATTCCGCAACGCATCGAAAAAATCGCCGGAGACCCATAACGTTTATATACAATTCTATGTCGATTTATGCGTGTACGTTCGTCTGTCACAACTGAAACTACGGTATAGATCGCAATTTCCATTTGAGAATATGCATAGAATAACCTTCTGAGTCGATTTACGCATGTCCGTCTGTAGATGTTAAATTGTAAACAATGTACAGGTCGCAATTATTATACGAATTGTATGAAATTTGACACAATTAATTTATTTGGCCCAAGGACGAACCCTATTAAAAATGGATATAAATTAAATATAGCTCCGATATATATTTTCGTCCGATTTAGAGTAAAAGCCCCTATATACCCTTCGATTTGCACGGAATTTGGCATAGAGTGCTGACGAAAGTCTAGAATGATGCATGCTAAGTTTCGTAAAACTCGGTCCTGAATTAGATATAGCTCCCATATATATTTTGTCCGATTTAAGGTAAATAATATACCTACATGTCTTTCGGATTGGCATGGTGTACTTAATTAAGTATAGAGCAATTTGCGTTTACTTTTGTAAAAATCGGTTCAGATTTAGATATAGCTCGTATATATTTTTGTCCGATTTTATGTAAATAGTGTACAAAAGCCCTATATGTGTTTCGATTTGCAAGAAATTTGGAATGACGTACTGAATTAAGTATAGAATAATGTGTGTTGAGTTTTGTCGGTTCAGATTTAGATATAGCTCCGATATATATTTTCGATCGATTTTATGTAAATAGTGTACAAAAGCCCCTATACGTATTTCGATGTGAACGAAAATTGGCATAGGATACTGAATTGAGTCTAGAACGACGTGTATCAAGTTTCGTGAAAATTGGGTCAGATTTATATATAGCTCCGATATATATATATATATATATATATATATATATATATATATATATATATCTATATATTCGTCCGTTTTAAGGTAAATAGGGCACCAATGTTTATGTATATTTCTCGATTTGCACGAATTTTGGTATGTGACATTCAATTTGCACGACTTTTGGTATAGAGCGTTGAATTGAGTTCAGAATTACGTATGTTAACTTTCGTGAAAATCGGTTCAGATTTAGGTATAGCTCACATATATATGTTCGTCTGATTTTATGTTAATGGAACACTAAAGCCCCTATATATATATATATATATATATATATTTGATTTGCACGAATTTCCGCATAGCGTACTGAATTAATGATGTTCAGATTTTAAGTAAATTGTGCACTAAATACCCATAGCTCTGCCGATTGAAACAACGTACTGAAATTAATATAAATCAATCTCTGGTAAGTTTCCTTGAAATCAGTTCAGATTTAGATCTGGCATAGCGTCCATGTATAATGTCATTCTAATCGTGTTTATTGTACACCAAAGAATCAATGGGTGCCTGATAGATATTACATTGTAAGCAGTGAAGCATACCAAATAGCGCGTGTAAAGTTTGTTTTAAATCTATTTACAAATTTTAGAATAGGTTGCAAAATGGCATGTGTTGGGATTAATGTTAGTCGGTTTACTTATAATAAAAACCACACATTTAAGTTTGTTAAATTTTATGTCAATGCTCCTTCGAAAAGGCGAGAATATACCCAAAGTGGTCAAGGGTATCATATAGTCGGCCCAGTCCGACTTTACTTCCTTTCTTACTGGTTTCAGTTCGACTTTACCTGGTTGCAGCTGTAGGAATGACTGTAAGATGCACTATAGTGTGCCGTAAGACAGTCTAAATTCGTGAGAACGACGAGGAATCGGCACATTCAGCATTTTATAATATTTGGGGACTTATAACATTCATCTTAAAATATTATTCAGCTTTGTTCAAAATATTATGTGATGCAAATTTTGGTTCAAATTGAATATTTTATCTGGTAGATTTTTAACATTTGGAGGGGATGGTTCCAGAACGGGTGGACTCGCTATACGCTATCTTCTAGTTATACCCTACACAACTATGTTGTCAGGGTATTATAGCTTTGTGCAGCCCCAAAAGTTTGTAACGCCGCGAAATATTGGTCCTAGACCCACCTTTAAGTATACCGATCGTCATATCTCGACTAGCTGAGTCGATCTAGACATGTGTGTCAGTCCGTCCGTCCGTTTGTCCATTATAATTTGTAAACACGATAGAGGCCACAGTTATGGACCAATCTTCACGAAATTTTGCATGTAGGATGGCTTCTGGCCAATGAAGACCTCTATTGTTTTTGGAAAAGATCGGTTAATATTTAGGGGATGGAATGGACCAAAAACTTTATTTTTGTCGGTTTTTCTGGTCACTCCAGAGGCCGCAATTATGGCCCAAACACCGCCATAACCGACCGATCTTTATCCTGGGATATATATTTGCACCTGAATATTTGGTCCAAGACCCGAAGAGTTGATAGTATGTTCAAGAGGAGTGGTTGACCTTTAAATTGATACCAATTATATTGTCGTATGTACTCGGATTCAGGACTTACACATAAATATTTACAGGTGTTTACGTGTTCTGATATTATTTAGTAACCCATTACCATACTAGAGGGCGGAAAGCGCTGATCGCTTTGAAATTTTCCATGAGGTTCAATAATTTTCGATGATGATCAGATAATAATTTTGGGATGAAGTGGACCGAGGGGAATCTGGACAAGTGATTAGAAGGGCTGTACTGAATATTTTTAATATTTCTTGAGCTCTAGTCGGTAAAGAGGGTGCAAATATCGCGAAATATTGCCCAAGCTCAGAATATAGAACCACAGAAAGTTATAGTTTCGTGGAAGTTGTGTAGGTTATCATATGGTCGGCCCCGTTTGATTAAAGGTTTGCTATAGCAAAGTTTTTAAACCCTTATTAGCCAGAATGCTGAGGTGTAAAAATTAGGAAAACAGGTTTTCAATATATGAGAGTAATTACAATAATCATGACTATGCCGACTTGTATTAATTATGGCAACATATAACATTTAAGCATTATTTCATTTAATCTACACATCCACCATTTAATGCTAACACACAAAACCGTCCCAATAATAACAACTTTAAAATCTCTCTAGCAAGAATTTATTTACTCGCACACAATTGCATTTGAAACGTAACATGAGTAGCAATTAGCCAACGAATAATTTGCAGATTTTCAATAGCTCAGTTTTCGTTTTTCAAATTAAAAATGTAATAGTTTAATGTACCAAACAAACAGCAGAAGCATCAGCAACATCATTGCTAGCAGTTGTAGCAGCAAGTGAGTCTGTGGCTGGTACATGTTTCATTTAATGAACATCAATGCTGTCATGGATCAACAATTTACGTGGTGACCCAGTGGCCAGTATCGCAGTATCAATAACAAAAGTGTAACAAAATACGCCAATTTATATATATATATACAATACACATGTGTGTATGTCTGCATACATGTACATAAATTGTATGCAATACAATGTGGATTCTAAACGAAACGTTGAGAGGAAAAATGGCTTAACTCATTAAACTATTTCAAATTGATTTTATTTCTAAATTTAAAAAATAAATATTTTATAAAAATTATATGATATCTAGCACTATTTCAGGTATATAGTGGCACTAAGTGCTTTAAGAATCGTATGTTTAATGAATAATAAAGTATATTATTTATTTTTTTATTAACCCTTATACTGCTCAAATTTCCTTCACAATTATTTTCATTAAAGGTGTTTCGGCATCCGTAGAAAATGTATATTTAAATTTTAAAGTTATTGCAATGACAGTTTCAGATGGCTTGTAAACAACCTTTTCCATTGAAAAAGATCGCGTTTGGTCTTCCTGCGGTTATTATATGGTTACTCATTTAAGCTGTTTTTGCTTTCAGCTGTGCGAAATTCCTACATTGCTAAATGTAAAACAATGACCCACAAACATTGTAAATAGTCAACAGCAATTAGGCTGATATCTAATTAGTAACTATTGAATTTGTGTCAGTGAGAAGTAAAGAACAAAAACAGAATTTTAAATATGCACACATAGACATGGCAAGTGAAATGGACTCGCCAGTATTGGAATGTGAAAAATAGTTTTAATAATAACATTTAAAAACAACATTAAATTTTGCAATGTCGAAAGCTATATGCAAGTTAATAAATACAAAATTCGCTTGTGATTATTAAAATTATGCGGGAGGGAAAATTTACAATTTAATGTGAATTCCACGGGTCAATTTTAATTTGTTATTCCGACTGCAAGCTGGGGAGTTTAAGTAGGGGAGAGGGGGGCACCTTTGAACACTTTTTGCTTTCAAGCCTTATAATTTTTTTTATTCTATAATTTTTGGTTTCTTTTAAATTTTAACTAATAGGTACATATGTAACCTTTAAAATGAATATACATATGACATACTATAAGCTTTATAAATATATTTTATTACTGTTTTAATGGACGAACTCAATGTGTTCAAAACTACCCCCCCAGGGGGGCAGCTTTGAACAGGGGTTGGCATTTTTGAACGACATGGTTTTTTACAGTGTTTATGTTCAGATATGTATGTATTTTATTCATACATATCAGAAATGCATGAATTCATTAAAAAATATGTAAAAAATTTTCAAAATTTAAAAAAATTAGATCAAAATTTATTAAAACATAAAATGACTTAAAAACAAAAATTAATATGGTGAAAAATGCAGTTAATTTCGTAATCTTATTAGCCCATTTGAAGTTTTGAGAAATCGAAGCCAAAATTTAAAAACTTCGTTTTTTGCTCGAGTTTAATGTGCATGTTCAAAGGATCCCCACCCATGGCATTTTACGGAAATTTATAATAACTTTTTTTGTAAAAAATATATATGAAAGAAATTACATTAGTTATGTTTGAAATTATTGTTGGAGTGCAAAAAATTCGTTTGATGAAAGAAAACTTTCACAGAATTCTTCCTGCGCCCTTACAACCAAATGAATAAAAGTTTACAATTACACTGAGAAAACATGGTCACCCATGCACAATTTTTAGACAACTGAAAAAGCAAGCCAAAGTGGTTTACGAATATAGAGATCAAGATTGCCACATACAAAAATGTGGTTGCGGGTCGGAAAAATATTAAACCAAGATTTTATGGGCGCTGTTCAAAGGTGCCCCACGTTCAAAGGTGCCCCCCTCTCCCCTATATCAGATATTTTTTATAAGGGTTACCCGAAGTTGTTGACCAATATTTGTAATTATTTGCAGGAAGATTTACCACGCAATATGAATCTAAAATATCAAAATTATAGGCGTTGTCCTTGACCATAACTATAACCTCATGGAACATTTCAAAGCGATCAGCGCTCTATAGTTATACCTGTAATCTATAGATACCTGTAAATATTTAGGTGTAACTCCCACATCCGAGTACATACGACAATATAATTGGTATCAATTTAAAGGTCAACCACTTCTCTTGGATATAATATCAACTTCTCGGTTCCATGTCCTTCAGGGGTAAATATATACGCTATAGAATACAAATTTTGTAATTTTTCACACAAAAGTCAGGGTCCATTTGACTCGCTAAATATTGACCCATCTTTATCAAAACAGGTATGCTTATTTTTTGGACCGATCCCCTTCTCATGCAAAAATTCGCGATGTTTGGGCCATAATTGCGACCTCTGGAGCGACCAGAAAAACCGACAAAAATTAAGTATTTGGTCCATTTCATACCCTAAATATTAACCGATCTGTAGCAAAAACAATAGGGGTCTTCATTGGGCAGAACCCATCCTACATGCAAAATTTCGTGAAGATTGGTCCATAACTGTGGCCTGTATCGTGTTTACAAATTATAATGGACAGATGGACGGACGGACGGACGGAAACACATGTCTAGATCGACTCAGCTAGTCAAGATACGACGATCGGTGGGTCTAGGACCAATATTTCGCGGTGTTACAAACTCTTGGGGCTGCGCAAAGGTATAATACCCTGACAACATAGTTGTGTAGGGTATAAAAATTGGAGCCAAGTCGTTTGGTGACATGTCCAAGGTCCTCAACGTACTGGGATCAAGTGCGAAGTGGTGCCTTTCGGTCCATCCATTCCTGAACCTCCTCCACAAATTGTCAAAATTTTGAGAACTTATAAATTTAATACCAGGTATGGACTGTCCAATTTGAAACAAACTACGCAATTTGAGATATTTTTCAAATCGGAATATTTTTACCAGACATACAATGAAACTGAAGAAAGGACAGCTTTGTTGCTGACTTCAGTAAATTATACCCTTCACCACACTGTGGTACAGGGTATTATGTCTTTGTGCATATGTTTGTAACAGGCAAAAGGAAACGAGATAGACACATGGTTCATTTTGAAAATATACATATAATCACTTTTTAAGTTGATTTATGCTTGTCCGTCCGTCTTTTCGTCTGTCCATGTTAAATCGTAAACAAAATACAGGTCGCTTTTATGATTCGAATTGGTTGAAATTTGGCACAGCTCACTTTGGGAAATTGGGAAAAATCGGTTCAGATTTAGATATAGCTCCCATATATATTTTCGTCCAATTTAATCTCGATTTTTTATTTTTAAGATTTTAAATGGACTGGTAAATTAATACCAATGCTTGTTACGGTTTGTAACTTTGCACATATACATTTGAAGAGTTAAAAAGGAAGAAAAATAATTTACAAAAATTGGAATCCGAAAATTCCAACGGTGTTAGAAGAGAACATGTCTGGCTCTCGTATGAATTAGGATTATTGACTTCGCAGTACAATTAACAAAATGGCGGAACTTTAAATTTTATCCCT
>NW_026886752.1:0-8091 GCF_032173495.1 Musca vetustissima | reverse complement strand
TGTTCAATATGTTACAAACTGTTTTCAATAAAAAAACATATGTTTCTTTGGAATTTGCTATTTGTTTATCAGCAAAATTGAGAAAAAATGCCTGCTGGCTTATTAATTGTTCTGCTACTGGAACGTTTTGAATGACGTCGCATTAGGGACGCATCGGACCCAACGGATATGCCCGAATCTGTGTAAGTATTTGTGATCATTACTCCATGGCTCTAAAGCTACAAATAATGTTTATAGTTTCGTATGTCTCTTTTAGGATAAATAAAGAAGCATTTATGGATATTTTGAGAAAAGTTGGTAGCAGCTACTTTAAGATTTCTAGCACAGCAATGTGTAACATATTGTGGAGAGTAATGAAAGTCCTGGAAGACAAAGTGTGTGCAGCGTGGATAAACATTAATTTCAGTGAAGATGAAATGAGGTTATCCAAATTGCTTTTTTTGAACATTTCGGATTTCCAGGAGTTATACATTTTGCTCAGATATTCCTCTTATTTGTTGGTTCTTCCGTGTTCTATATTTTCTATTTTTATTTTGATCATATGGTGGTTGAGTTGCCATACAGTTGAATTGCCATATTAATCTCAAAAAATGGCGATTATTAGTATTTATATTTTAGTAGGAAGACTTCAAACCCCATCAAAACAAAAAATAGAAAAAATTTTGTAAATTCGGTTGCGTGTCCGACGTCCCCAAAATGTCGAATAATGGGGAAGGTGCCGCTTTCTGGGGGCTACCCCGAAATATGGACCCATATTAATAATTTTTTATAAGGATATTTTTTACTCAACAAAATTTAAACAATCAAAATAAAACCAATGCAATTGATGAGGGCTACCCTTAAGAGTGGACCAATATTGATACGTTCTAGTAAGAAGACTATATATCCAGGTAGAAAGCAATATACAAATATACAGCAATTTAGGTTGAAAAATGCGCCTAAAAGCTTAAAAAGCAAATATTGGGGTATGGTGTACCCAAAAACGACCGATATATTCCATTTCCAATATCAAATCTCATAGGAGTAGTACCAACGTATGTGCAAAATTCCAAAGCTCTGTCTTAAATATTGCGACCTCAATCGGACGGACATGATTAAATCGACAACGAATAACCGTTAAGAATAAATGGGGTTTCTGATTAATATTTCATTATTAAATTTTAACAATATTGTTCTAGAAATTTTTTGCACTTCTTCTGGCACTTTTTTAAATTTTTTAGCACTTTCTAGCATTTTTTTCAACAAAATTTAGCATTTTTCCTCAACGAAGTTTTGGCAACACTGCTTGGGGATATACAACTAATTGGATGAAAATTACGAGTGTCCTTCTTGACAATAACCAGAACTTCATAATAATTTTCCTAGGCATCAGGGCGATGCTAGCAAACCCAATGTTTCTTTAGACCAAACCCGTTTCAGATAATTTGGAGTCGATTTACACATGTCCGTCCGTCCTTCATCCGTCTGTCTGTCTGGCGGGCTGGTGCTCACGATAAGTCTCAAAGGCAGCAACAGATTTCATTCAAACTTTGCACATCTCAATATTTCTTCCAAACTTAGTTTAAATTCGAAGATCCACACAATGATCAAAATTGTGCTAAAAAAATTTAATAATAACATGCAAACGGACTATCCGATTTTAACTAAACTTTGTACAACCTATTATGTTTAATAAACCTAGATCGAGTTTCTGGTACCTCCCTCACAGATGGTCAAAATTTTCAATATTTATAATGCCAATATCAAGCTAATGGAATATCCGTTTTGAACCAAACTTTGCACAACCTATTACCTTTATCAAGCCTGGGATCCATTGGTCCACTCCTTCTGGTACCTCCCCCACAAAATGCTCAAAATTGTGCTAAAACTTAATTTTATAATAACATGCAAACGGACTATCATATTTTAACGAGACTTTGTACAACCTATTATCTTTACCAGGCCTAGGCGAAGTAGGAAGATGGAACCCATTGGTTCACTCTTTCAATATTTATAAATGCAATATCAAGCGAATAGAATGTCATATTTCAACCAAAACTTGGAGAACCTACTATATTTACCAACCCTATATCCATTCCGAAGATGGGACCCAGTAGTCCACTCCTTCCGGTACCTCGCTCACAAATGGTCAATATTTTATAAAATGTCTTTGATAAAAACATATTTATTATATAAAGCTAATAATAAAATCTGTGTGTCATTCCGAAGACCTCCGCAAACCACAGGCTGGGGATATATATCTGTCGGCAGCACCGACTGACACTTTGTCACTTGTTTTATAGTACATAAATCAGTATAGTGCAAACTTTTCTGGCGATTAGTCCAGAACTGTGGCTTGTATTTTGTTTGAAAACATAAAGGACAGACGGTCGGATAGCTAGATAGAATCGACATTTCGAGATATGACGATGGGAATGCGAATAACAATATAAAAATAAAATTATGCCAACCTACTTTAAATATATACTCGTATTTGGTATATCCGAAATGTGTAAAAAGCTGGGATGTTCAGATTTATTCTATTAAAATTTTAACGAGTGAAAAAATGTCAATGATAGCATCTTTAATAACTATTAACTACTTATAAATTCGAACGGTACTCTATAACCGCTATCAGTGTTTGAGATGGATGAGCCACTGCTGTCTAACTACTAGGTTTGGTTTTATTGTTCTCTTTTTTCATCTGCCGGAAATAAATGCGATGAACTTTTTATGGTCCAAACATAACGCGGCCGATGAGAGGATAAACTTATTTTCACTTTATTTCATTCGTCGCTTCTGTGTCTCCATGAATTTGCTTCATGTTAATTGGGTTGAAGAGGGGGGATATCGACATCATGGCTAACTCGACTCGTATGTTTTATTCAATTATAGAGTTTATTTTATCCCACTTTCAGCATGCTCTCTACATTTTCAACTTGTCACTGGCGTCATTCAGTTTGCTCTGAGCCGTGTCCCGTGCTCATGCAATAGTTCCCATTGGTAGCCCACAACGGTGTGCAGTTACTTTTGTCCGCGATGTGCTGTTGTGAAACAAGCACACGGTAATTATTAATGTCATTTCACCATGTTTCCTTGGCTGATTGTAGAACTGAAGAATGTTTCTACATACATGCACAAATACTCATGCACACTCACACACCTTTGGCATATGGGTACGTGTTTATGTTTGTTGGGAAAATGTATGCACAGTTTGCCGTGTCACATGCAAAGCTTATTGAACAATATTTGAATTTCAATAACAGTCACAAGCAATCCACCTTCAATACACCCAGCTGTATAGTGTCATGCTATTATCTACGTACAGTCCGCACGAAGAATTAAACTTAGTGTAATATAAATAGAAGGAGCAAGATACAATTTGTTAGAACCCCCCACGAGTGGGAAAAATTGTCCCTGTTACTAAGAATTAGGGATGAAGTAGGAAGTTTTCAATCCAAATGGAAAGAGTGAAGACCATATCGTACCCACTTTGTTTTTGAAAATATTGTTAAAACCAGCCAAAAAGACTGTAAAAAATGGTATAAAATGTTGTAATACTATTCTATTCTGAGAAGAAAGTTTTGAAAGCATTTGTATTAAAGCATTTTCATTAAAGCATTTGTAATGTTTATATTCTCTAATGGAAATAACTTATTTCTTGATTTCTTCATCTTTTAGGATTCCATTCAAGCGACATTTTAGTTATGCTATGGATATTTTTTCTCCAATTCTTACGTTTAATCTGTTTTTCTATGAGTTCCTGATTCGATAGGTTCCACAGCCCAACGAAACTTATAGTTTTGGACCAGAATATTCTGCATATGATCCTGAGGCATATTTTTGAATACCTGTAGCCTTTGCGTGCTGACACAAGCCAGGATTCACCGCTGTATGACAGAATGGACTTTATACATGCTTCGAATGTTTTAAGCTTGGTTTTTCTACACCTTGCAGTCGGCCGAATGCTGCTACAGTGCTTCCTAGATAACAAAAGCTACCAACGTATTTTATTGCTCGGCCTTGTAGCATGATGTTTTCCATACAGGTGTTGTTAATTTTAATGACCTTAGTTTTCTTGATATTAATCACAAGTCCAACACTGCGAGCCATTCTGTCCTGATTTTCTACTTTTGACTGCATATTGGATATCTTGTGAGAGAGAAGGCAGATATCATCCGCATAGTCTAAGTGTTCGAATATTCAAAATACCGAAAATTGGGAGGCATCATTAAAATTGGACCAATGTAGCTCCTTTTCGAACCTGATCTTTTAGTCTTCTATGAATATTTAATCTGTAATCACATAAAATAAAATGTTGTAGTGGTTCTGTGTTTCAAACCTTAAATTTAAACTAAAAATTAAACTAATTAAAATTAAACTTAAAAATTAAAATTTATACTATGTGATGGACACTCAATTCAAATGATTTTTTTTCCTTTGGCTTATTTAAATCTCATCATAAATTTAACGGTTATTGAACTCTTTTTTACATATTTATCGCATGCGATAATATTCATTTTCTCATGAGTACGACCATTGAAGAATATGGTAAGGTAGAAATCATATGCTAACCAAGAAAAATTCCCTCAATACAACCTTGTTTTTTCACAAACCGAGATTAGGAATACGGAAATCTGCTGAAATTCCTTCTTTTTCATCAAGGCTGTCCAAGAAGTAAGAACCTATTTCGAACAAATAATTGATAAATCTGCAGATTTTATCCGTGAAAAAGTGCTCAGCTTTAATTTGATATATTGTTGAGGTTAACCAAAAAGTGAATCCAGTGAAATATTCATTGGATTCAAATATCCAAATCCTTCACGTCCAATTTCTATACGACAGCACATTTTTTCACCCATGAAAAGAAATCCATACTGGGTTATTATACAATTAATTAATAGAAAATTGGCGAAGCAGCTTTTACGAAATTGAAATCTTCATATATTTGACCAAAGCTTTTTCCGTACTTTATGTCTATGTTGAGGAGATTTTATGGATAAAAAAACACTCAGACGGAATCATTAATATCTTATTAATTGAGATTATCATCACTTCTTTGTGTGTAACCACGTCTGTTTAACAGAAATAAATTCCGACGTCGATGTCTAACGGGCCCATTTGAAACATTCACGTACCAGCCACGAAGTTATTCAAGAATATAGCAAACATCAATAAGATCAGTACCAAAAAATTATCACGTGGAAAAAAATAGAAATAATCCATATTTAAAATTGTGAGCTGATACAGTCTTCATCAAATCCAGGTATACGTCATCAAAAAAATTATCAAACAATCAAAAAGCATAAAAACCGAAACTGGTGCTAAAAATTCTAGTGAAAAAGAAAAAATAAAAAAAGAAATGGGATGGCTTTAGAATGAAGTATTTTGCAAAGTAATTCTATTGGTAATTTTGATATCATATTCAATATGAAGAAAAAAAATTATTGGTTATAATCATAATATTGCCTTAAATGTTTGCTGTAATTCAAATAGAGCATTCACCAATAGAAATGCAGAATAATTCACTCTAAATCCTCCCAAAGAAAAAATATATACATTAATAATATGCTAAGTGATAAGCTAAAAGAATAGAACAGTGAATTACATAATTTATAAAAAATATATAAAGTGTCCCTTAATTTGTACAGGCACATGCAATGTTAATATTACGGAAACATCATTATCATAATCAGCAGATTCACCTGACCAATGGAAGTAGAAAAGGCCTCTTCGACTCATCCAATGTGGTGGTAAGTTTATTAAAATTGTTATTGTTATTTGATTTGTTCTGTGCCTATTGATACAATAAGGGGGACAAGAAAGATAGAGAAAGAATAATTTGAGTGACAATTGTACTATGAAAGAATATAGGAACGATTGGAATTTGAAACACGCTACGCCGTAATGTCTTTAAACAGCAATTTTTATAGTTTCTTTTAATTCTTATAATCAAAACAAAACATAAAATTGATCGTATTGCAGTTTGATTTTTGTTAAGTTTAGGGGAAGCATGCCCAATCCTCATAAGGAATAATACATCTAAAATGTTTTAGTAGATTGTAAATATAAAATTATAAGATAAGGCATAAATTAAGAGGAAAACTACTACTGAATTATAATTTAAAATAGTATTAAGGCGCATTATACTTAAAAAATTATTATGTAGATTTTTTTGTTGAAAATATATGAAGAGAAAATTGAATATGTATCAATAAATTCCATTCTGGAGTTTTCTTTGGAGACGAGTATGAACGAAAGTTAGATAACTTCGACGTCGTTTATGTAAGGGGCTCAATAATGATATTTCACCAAAAGAGCATAGTGATGGGTGGGTTTTGAGGTGA
This sequence comes from Musca vetustissima, assembly GCF_032173495.1. Taxonomy (NCBI): domain Eukaryota; kingdom Metazoa; phylum Arthropoda; class Insecta; order Diptera; family Muscidae; genus Musca; species Musca vetustissima. The sequence goes on along the minus strand of NW_026886752.1, from coordinate 1,765 downwards.
TGCACTCCTAACAATACCTTGGAGTTGCATAATTATTTAATGTCAATCAACATGGTAAGCTTTGAAAGGGGTATTTGTTCACTTTTTTTAATGACCATTAATTTTTTTCTTTTAATTAAAAAAATAGGGAGTCTATATATTATTATTGTTCTGTTAAAAATGAGAATAGGAAGGAAAGGACCTTACCCCCCCCAACCGACTGAATAGCTAGCATATAAAGGCTCCCGCAGTCCTTCTCCTGCATATTTTCCAGAAGCTAAAAGATCTCGTTTATTTCTTAATCCTGAATATTTTCTAAATATTTTACAAAACTCAATGCGGTTCATTACAATAATTGGCGCCCAACGTGGGGCCGAAAGGCTCTATTTCAACTTCATTAGATTTCAACTTCATTAATATGGAAAGACACTATGACGTTGTGAAGATTTTGTTTGAATAACTTCTGATGGTTTATTGGATCTTTAGCAATCTGTGGTAATCCAAAACGGGTTTGCTAACCATAAATTAATTAGATGCCATTTCAGCAGTATCTGATCAAATCCTAGTATCTGGCTATTGTTATATTTTAGGGATGTTCTAAGGAATTAATGTTAAAACTTGAGTAAACTGACACTTGTTAGATTTCAGGATAGCACGTTTTTGCTCCTTGCGATTACATGCCCGGTTCTAAGAAGACATGAAATAAAGGCTAAAACAAGCTAACGATTGATACATATTTTTCCTTTGAAATCAGTAAAATTCCATAGACCTGTTTATATAACCTGTTGATTGATAGAAGTTATTTACATTCGTATGCATCTCGTCACAAAGAAAACATTTATAGAAATAATAATACAGTAACTTTTTAAGCCTAATAGTAGTGTTGACAAATTCCACTACCGAATCACATTCCAACTTTAAACACTTAAATTATCAAAAAGGATTTTGTTTTAAAGGCAAATACTACATATTCTAAAATGTCGGTAGAAAGAACACCACCACGTCCGCAAAGTATGGAACGCGGCAATGAGCCCGTTAACATATGCTCCATATGTTCAGAATCGTTGCAAGACGATCAGAATTGCGTTATTATTCAAGGATGTTCACATATATTTCACAAAGTTTGTTTAGAAACAGCTTTGACATCCTCAATGACATGTCCATTATGTAAAAGAACATGTCAAATGTCAGAAATTCGAAACTTTAATTTGTCTACAAACACCCTTTCAGTTACCGATTCACCCAAATTAACTTCTGGGTCGAAAAATTATCCCAATGCTTCGTCACATAAACCATTCAAGGCTCGTGGTAGAGGTGGTAAAGTATATAATACTCGAAGTAACGCTCGGATGAGTTAATCACAGAATTTGTTAAATACTACCCAAGATTCAGTAAATGCTGAATCTGAACCAACGAGAAATCATAGTGCTGCTCAAGCCACGAATGTAGTTGACTATAACTATATTAATCAAATGATAGAAACTACGATGACACGTCTGCTTAGTTCTTTAAATATATTAGCTTTAGGTGAACGTCATGCTACTTCTAATGACAGAACAAGCGGTAGAAACAATAACCCTGCTAGAAACTGCCAAAATATTCCCCAAATTGTAAATCAAGAAGATTTTAACTCACCTTCATCACATCGCAATCATTATTCTCCTGAATGTACAAATCCTTCTAATAGTCAGACTTCTTCCTTTCGTGTACCATTTACTGTAGATAAAATTTCATCTATCATTCAAGGGTGGAACCTTAAATTTGATGGTTCATCGAATGGACTAAG
>NW_026886751.1:0-79867 GCF_032173495.1 Musca vetustissima | reverse complement strand
TTATTGTGATCTCATTATGCTATATTTTGAAATGATGAGAATATATTTTGAAATGCATACATATGTGTGTATGTATATTGAAATAAAAATTGTGTAATATTAAAAAAAAATTGGTTGACATTATAATTTTCAATTTTTTGTCAGTTTGTGAAAACATGTTTATTTTGAACAAAAAAGAAAATGTTATTAGGATTTCAAGAAAAATAAAATAAGTGGAAAAAGCGTTTAGTTCGGCCGGGCCCGAACTTTGGATACCCTGCCACCCAACAGGTAAAATGAAAACATAGGGAAGTGGACCTAAATTTTCTAGGCATTATGTAAACCATAATACAAATTTCAGATATTTTTAATGTTAACAAAGTACAGGTCACATTTATGATCCGATTTGGATAAAATTTGGCACAAAGTACAGGTCACATTTATGATTGGCCCAAGGACGAACCCTATTGAAATTGGAGAAAATTGGTCCACGTTTGGGCATAGCTCCCATATAAGGGTACCCCCCAATTATCGGTATTTTGAGGTTATTTAGCACGTTTTTTAACTGAATTCGCTGAAATTTGGTACTTTGGGTTCTTATTGGGTAGCAAATCTCCCTACTAAAAGTTATAAATATAGGTCCATTTTTCGGATAGTCCCCATATAAGGGTAGCCCCAATTTTCGGTATTTTGGGGGTTTTGATCGCATTTTGGGTCCGAATTCGCTGAAATTTGGTACTTTGAGTTCTTATTGGGTAGCAAATTTCCCTACTAAAAATTATAAATATAGGTCAATTTTTTTCGAATAGTCCCCATATAAGGGTACCCACAATTTTCGGTATTTTGGGGTTCTTGAGCTCGTTTTATAACTGAATTCTCTAAAATTTTGTATATTGTGTTCTTATTTGGTACCAAATTACTCCACTAAAAATTATAAATATAAGTCCAGTTTTTCTCGTAGTCCCCATATAACGGTACCCCCAAATTTTTAGTATTTTGGGGGTTTTGATCGTATTTTTCGACCGAATTGACTGTAATTTAGAACGTCGAGTTCTTATTAGGTAGCAAATCTCTCCACTATAAATTATAAATATAGGTCAATTTATTCGGGTAACCCCAAAAAAGGGTACCCCCAGCTATATCTAAATCGGTTCAGATTTAAATATAGCTCCCATATATATATTCGTCCGATTTAAGGTAAATGGTGCACCAAAGTCCCTATATATCTTTTGATTTGCACGAAATTTGGCACAGCGTACTTACTTAAGCCTAGAATGATGTGTGCTAAGTTTCATAAAAATCGGTTCAGATTTATATATAGCTCCCATATATATATTTCGTCCGATTTAAGGTAAATGGTGCACCAAAGTCCCTATATATCTTTCGATTTGCACGAAATTTGGCACAGCGTACTTTCGATTTGCACGAAATTTGGCACAGCGTACTGAATTAAGCCTAGAATGGTGTGTGCTAAGTTTCATAAAAATCGGTTCAGATTTATATATAGCTCCCATATAAATTTTCGTCCGATTTAAGGTAAATGGTGCACCAATGTCCCTAAATATCTTTCGATTTGCACGAAATTTGGCACAGCGTACTGAATTAAGCCTTGAATGATGTGTGCTAAGTTTCGTGAAAATCGGTTCAGATTTAGATATAACTCCCATATATATTTTCGTCCTATTTAAGGAAAATAGTGTACCAAAGTCTATGTATACCTTTCGATTTCCACGAAATTTGGTACAGCGTACGGAATAAAGTCTAGAATGATGTGTGTTAAGTTTCGTGAAAATCAAAAATGCGACGTCTGTTAAGATTCATCTGTTGAATTTACCCAAAGTGGTGAAGGGTATCATATAGTCACTTTCCTTACTGGTTTTTAGTGTTAATTTTAAAATTAAATTTAGTAAATATTGCAGGTGTATATAGGATACTAACTAATTCATCATATCTAAATTTTAATTTGATTACTTCAGCAGGGGCAGCGAAGCGCCACGGGTCCCGCTAGTACATATATAAAATAGAAAAAAATTTTTGTTTGTATGTTACCGATAGGCGCGAAAACCGCCGAACAGATGTTAATGAGATTTTCACAGTATGTCGTGTCATGCCCTGAAAGTAACATAGGCTAAATAAACTTCTCACACTCCGCGTGGATGCAGAGTTACAGCTTCAATAGTAAACATACCTCACAATTTCTGAACATGTAATATGCCTATATCATAAGAACGGCTACAGATAACACCTTCAAAATTTGCCTGTATATCGTAGTTGTAAATACACATTATTCATAAAAATATGAGCGAGATAAGATCGGTGGAAATGCACTCTCTCTTTCACTTAAATAATGTAGATGTAGGAAATAAAATATGCGTTGTTTCTAGACTCAAAACTCGTTAAACAGATTTTACTGAAATTTTTGCAGCACATCATGCCATCCGAACTTAACAAGGATTATACGTCAGGTATCTAAGCGATATTAATCGGAGTGAGAAATTTCAAGCATATCATGGGGAAACAGTTGAGAATACAGACTTTAAAAAATTGTTGTAATGTAAATGAAGGATTGTAGAGGACTTGGAACGATTAATGAAAAACATGTAATGTAATGTAGAGTATATATTTGTGTATGACACTATTACAACTGATTGTGAAAAGTCAAGCTAAATTTGTTTTTAATATTACTACCGTTATTCAAAGATTATTTAAAAATGTATTTGTTATCTATTAAATACAATCAAATATACTAATACATACCGGCCGCTACGAAATTATGGCTGATATAACGCTACATTCGAACAGTAATGTTCGAATTTGGGTCTACTATAATACTTGTGTCTTGCCCACCAATAAATATTTAACCATTTTCATTCCAATATTGCAGTAAGTTTAAGTTAAGTCAAATACCGCACTAACTTTAGTAGGGGCAGCGAAGCGCCACGCGATCAGCTATACTTTATATAACTATGTGTTTGAAGTAATTTTAAGATTTATGATCTCAGGAGTATGTACACATCATCGATATGTTTTTCCTAGGTTCACCTCTCCTTATACCAGTCATATCTCGACGGAATTCACATATCGCTATGTATATAATTAAAGTAGATCTTCAACTTAAAACGCTTTGTCTGTATATAAAGGTCCCGTTATTATAACAAATTCTTTAATTGTTACAAATTTACATTTTTACTTACATTCATTACATTTTCATTTACATTACATTGTTACTCATATTAATTTGTTATACTGAATAGTTCGAGTTGTTCATATATATATTCATCTCCAGTAAAGGAAATTAGAATTTCACATTAAAGCTTAATATTACTTTTAAGGCCTATATTAAATATACTGAGCTACTAATACATTCCATTAGAGATTTACTTTGTATTAAAAAAATCACAACAGCGTTACAACCTGAGGTCGGCCAATTGTCACTTTACAAGCAAAACCAAAAAAGTTTTCTTAAATAAATATTTGAAAAGCTTGTTTATTATTCCATTCTTTTTTACGATTCTTCTTATATAAAGATTTCATCAGGGGTTGCACACAAAAAACAGACCTGAAAACCATTTAAAACGTGTTAAATCCCAAAAACAGTAGAAATGTTTTTGGGACACCTTAAATGACAAATATGAAACAAAATATGAAGAAGAAAGCATACAATTGTGACAGTAAAGATATTTAAATTTCTTACACATACGAGTTGAACTGGAAGTTTTTTCAGACATCAAATGTAAAGCTTAAAGGTACTCATGTTTGATACAAAACATTAATGGCATGCTGAAAGGAGCCAATGAAGAAGTTCTACACATAAAACCATAATATAAACATACATAAACACAAACTGGTGATAGATACATATGAAGATGATGTTGACATTCTTTCCTTTTGTGGATGCGATAAAGTATTTGTCTCCTTTTTATTTACTTATTTGTTTTTTTTTTCAATGATGACAACAAATCTTCAAAAATGAAAAAATGTTATATAATCTGAGTATGAACAACCACTTTTATGAGAATTAAACGTATATTATGTTTCTATAAGAAAGTATAACTTGGACGTAGGACTAGCAAATTCTTTTCTTCTCAACTTTCAAATTTAATTTTGGGCTAAACAAAGTTACGTAAAATCCAATGCTGCGTACAAAAATATTCAACTTCCCCACTATAGCGAAATGTTTTGTACAGCCGTATTACCCAAATACGTCGAGACCATATCTCTTAGCGAGTTAAACAAAATCGAGAAATAAACTTGAAAAATCATAAAATGTGTCCAAGTATCTCATATTCTTATTGAAAAATACATGTTTCCTTTATGTTTTGTTTCGTTTTTCAACAAATGAAAAAACAACAAGTGAAAAAGCGTTAAGTTCGGTCAGGCCGAACTTAGTTATACTGACATAAACTGGCAATGAAAATATAGGGAATATACCAAAAAGTGGGCATATACCGATAATTCTACAAACCGTTTACATATGGACACAAAATACAAACTTTCGCAATTTTTAATGGGGATTTTCTAAAATCTGTATGATCCAAAAAGTGGACTGATACTGATAACTGATGGTAGAGTATAAAATCCTCAAACTACTATAATTTAGATTACAAAGTTATATGAGGGTATGCCTAAAGGGGGACCAATATTGATTACATAGTGTATGAAATAGTGAATATTTGGGGATATCATTATATGAGGGCTATGCCCAAATAATGACCGGTTTATGCCAATTTTGAACCCAATATTTTAATTGTTTATCTCAATTCTTTCCTTCAGGAGGTATCACTATATTGAGGAGATGCCTAAATGTCTGCCGATATATTTCATTATAGTCATGTTTGAGTTTTTTTTATCACAATACTTTATAAGGCGGAATGCTTAAAACAGATGACTGAATAGTCTTTGTAGGGTAAAAATTGACTAATCCCCGTAACGACTACCCAACCGCAACACACGGAACAAATCATATAACTATTTAAAAACCAGTAAGGAAAGAAGTAAAGTCGGACGGGGTCGACTATATGATACCCTTCACCACTTTAGGTATGTTCAAAAGATGAATCCTAATAGACGTCGTATTTTTAAAGGACCAGTAAAAGGAAATTGGATCCATAAACATGTCATTCTGCAGCCGATACTAAATTTTTCATTTGGTCAGATAAAGAAGCTGTACCTAAATCTGAACCGATTCTCAGGAAACTTAACACGCACCATTTTAGGCCTAATTCATTACACCGTGCCAAATTTGCACAAATCGGCAGATATATAAGGACTTTGGTGCACCATTTACATTAAATCGGACGAAAATATATATGGGAGCTATATCTAATTCAGAAAACTTGACACACATCATTCTAGACTTAATTATTTACACTGTGCCAAACTTCGTGCAAATCGAAAGATATAAAGGGACTTCGGTACACCATTTACCTTAAATCGGACGAAAATATATATGGGAGGTATATTTAAATCTGAACCGATTTACAGGAATCTTAACATACATCATTCTAGACCTAATTCATTACGCTGTGCCAAATTTCGTGCAAATCGAAAGATATATAGGGACTTTGGTGCACCATTTACATAAATCCGACGAAAATATATATGGGAGCTATATCCAAATCTGAACCGATTTTCAAAAAACTCCACACACATCATTCTAGACTTAATTCATTACGCTGTGCCAAATTTCCTGCAAATCGAAAGATATATAGCGACTTTGGAGACCTATTTACCTTAAATCGGACTAATCTATATATGGGAGCTATATCTAAATCTGAACCGATTTTCTCGAAACTTGGCACACATTACTCTGCACCTAATTCAGTACTCTGTACCATTTTACCGTTTACATTAAGTCTGTCGAAAATATATACGGGAGCTATATCGAAATCTGAACCGATTTTTCCCAAATATAGGGTTCGTCCTTGGGCCAAATAAGTGACCTATGCCAAATTTCATCCAATTCGGATTATAAATGCGACCTGTACTTTTTTTACAATTTAACATGGACAGACAGATGGACGGACATGCATAAATCGACTTAAAAAGTAATTCTATGCATATTCCCAAAAGGAACCAATTACCTTTTGCCTGTTAAAAGCATATGTACAAGGACATAATACCCTGTATCACAGAGTGGTGAATGGCTCTAGTCGTGCCCGTACTGCAAATTGCTACCTAGATCGTGCAATTTCATAGGAAATATTCTACAAAAATGTCGCTCATAATTTTTAGGTGAAGTCCTTAACACAATAAATCGATAATGTTATGTTTTCTTAAAAAAAGAAAATTGGCAGAATTTCACTTCGGTCTTTGAGAAAAAATAAATATTTAAAAAATAAGAAAGTCATCTTCAGAGAATCCACGTATATTCTTCGATAGGTCCTTGAGAAAATAAACTTGAATCAAGTCTCACGTACTATTTGTAAGGTTCTTTGCTAGGGCCTTGAGGAAATACATGTTAGGTTCTTGAGAATATAAACGAATCGAACCTTTAACCAATATATTTCGTAAGGTACTTGACAAAATAATCTTTAAAAACCCATTTGTTACTTCGTCAAATATTGTTAAAACTCTACGGTTATAACCTAGTTTTCATTTGTGGAATTTTTATTTAAATATCCAATTTATACTGCTAAGTTCTTAAACATGTTTAAAATTTAAAAAGTTTGGAGTTTTAGGTGGACGAACCAAAAAATAAAGACTTATTCGTAACATAATTTGTTTTTCTTAATTTTCCAATTTTCTTGTTATTAATTCTTTTATACTTTCTTGTTATCTCTTATAAGTCCTGTTTGTGTCGTCGTTCAATCAGTAGACGAAATTGCAATTTTAATGCATGACAGCACAATTTCATACCAATATGAATTTACCGACAACAAAATATAAGTTTTATTATAAAAAGCAAATAAGAAATTTTTTGGGATAAAAAGAAAAACAAATTAAATATAGAAAAAAGTATCAAAGGAGCATGTGGTTAAAAAACACGATAAGCTTAAGATACACCAAACTATTGTGGTTGAATAATTCTTTTTTTCTGGAAAATCCAATTTATGATGGATGGAAAATAATTTCCAATACAAATAAAACCAGTGAGCGGAGCAGTATAGTCGGACGGGGCCGACCATACGATACCCTACACAACTACCATGGAACTCAAATTTTCTGCGGAAGTATATTCCGAGCCTGGGCAATATTTCGTGATATTTGCACCCTCTTGCCCGATTAGTGGTAAACAGCTCCTCTTCCTCACACTGACATATTTTCCGAATATTACGAGTATTCAGTACAGCTATTGTCCAGATTCCCTTCACCGTGGGTTGTGTTGTGATGTTCGGCTTTCATTTGTGGTCCATAGATCGACTCGAAAATAACAAAAAAAAAATTAAGTTTTCGGTCCACTTCATTCCAAAATTATTATCTAATCATCACCGAAAATAATAGGCGTTGTTCTTGACCATACCCAGAACCTCATGGAACATTTCAAAGCGATCAGCGCTATAGTTCCGCCCTCTAGAGTGATAATGGGTTACTAAATAATATACGAATACGGAGATACCTGTAAATATTTAGTTGTAACTCCCACATCCGAGTACATACAACAATATAATTGGTCTTAATTTAAAGGTCAACCACTCCTCTTGGATATGTAATCAACTTCTCGGGTCTATATCCTTCAGGGGCAAATATATATGCAATAAAATACAAATTTTGTAATTTTTCACACAAAAGTCAGGGTCCATTTGACCCGCTAAATATTGACCGATCTTTATCAAAACAGGCATGCTTATTCTTTGGCCCGATCCCCTTCTCCATGCAAAATTTCACGAAGTTCGGGCCATTATTGCGGCCTCTGGAGCGACCAGAAAAACCGAAAAAAATTTAGTATTTGGTCCATTTCATCCCCTAAATATTAACAGATCTTTCCCAAAAACAATAGGGGTCTTCATTGGCCAGAACCCATCATACATGCAAAATTTCGTGAAGATTGGTCCATAACTGTGGCCTGTATCGCGTTTACAAATTATAATGGACAGACGGACGGACGGACACACATGTCTAGATCGACTCAGCTAGTCGAGATATGACGATAGGTATACTTAAAGGTGGGTCTAGGACCAATATTTCGCGGCGTTACAAACTTTTGGGGCTGCACAAAGCTATAATACCCTGAAAACATAGTTGTGTAGGGTATAAAAATACTTATAGTAATTTCGAAGGAAAATCAATTTCAAACAATTTTTTTTATCAACTTTTTGGATAAAATCAAAAATATGAAAAGCTAAATAATTTATTGTTTATAGAATTATGAAAAGGGGTTGTTATTTTCAGGATAGGATTCATAATTATGAATAACTAGCGGGCCCGGCAAACGTTGTCTTGCCTAGCAATTTTGTTGGTGTATAATGTTCGGCAATTTAGATTTATTTTTTCTTTAACCTACAACATAATGTATAGTGTACTTCTCTTTGTAATATTTTGGTATTTATCAGTAACATTAAAGTACTAAATATCTACAATTTGATATTTATGAGCGAGTCTTGCTGTCATTTTTGAAAAAAAAGTAAATTCAATAAATTTAAATGCACATATAAGTTTGACTTTCTGATTTCATTACGGGATTCCGTCCATGGTAGCCCTCAATATTCGGTATTTTGAAGATCTTAAACACGGTCTATACCAGAATTCTTCTAATTTAATATAAACAATACTTATTGAGCAGAAAATATCGCTACTTGAAATTATCACTATTGGCCCAAGTATCTATATTTGGCTGTAATTTTTTATTTTGGATGATCATCGAGTAGAAAATGTTCGAAGCAAAATTTGCCCAAGCTTTCAAGAAGCCTTCTTTTGGTCATTTAGGCACATTTTTCAACCTAATCAGCTGTAGTTGGTTGTTTTATTTGGTAGCATGAATACTAAAAATTATTAATATTAGTCCATCTTTGTGGGGTTGCACATAACAGTACCTACAATATTCAGTATTTTGGGGAGTTTGGTCACTTATTTCAACCAAATAGGCTGTAATTTTATATTTTAGAAGATCATTGAATACAAAATCTCCTTAGCACCAATATAATGATATCCCCATTAGTCTTCCTACAAAAAAACGAATATATCTTCATTTACATTGTAGTAGCTGTAATATGTCATTGCGATATATTGGGGGTTAAAACACATTTTTGCAAAAAATTCTCTATTTAGTTTTGATAAGTTTCAAATTGAGCTTACTGATACACATTTTTGGTATCGGATATATGCGAGGTGTTCTGTTTATAAGTTCAGAGATATTAACAAACGATTAGACATATAACCCCAATATAATGGTTGATTTTCCATCCTTGTTTTACCCTTAATAGAATGATTGCGTGTAAATTCAATTATAAAATTTTCAATTCTTTTTTGTATTCTCACATAAAAAAATTTCAATACAATGTCAATAGGATTGAAAAATTAAATATTTTGAAAATTTTCAATAATTGGCAAATGTAGGATTAAGGTAATGATACGCTACTAATTTTCGACGAAAATAACAACTACGATGTGGTGCTACCAAAATACCTCGATACCTAATTCGTGAAAATGCAAATATGCTTCATAATATTTTATTGCAAATTTTTCGCGGTTTTCGATTTTTGCTCACCTTTTAAACCTTCCCTGAAGCTCCACGAACATTTCAAGACTAAGATAAGAAATATCCGTTCAGCCGTTCTCGAGTTTTAGCGAGACTAACGAACAGCAATTCATTTTTCAAGGCAATGACAATCCAATTAATTGTAGAAAATTAACATATTTTGAGAATTTTCCATAATTGACAATTTCTTAAAGATATACGCTGCCCATTTTCGCCCAAAATATGTCCAAAAATAACTCCGAAGAGATGAAACCATAAAGGTTCGATATAAAATGTGTGGAAATGCTAATATCTTTCAAAATATATTTTGCAACATTTTCGCGGATTTTTCTCAAAATGTTCTTTCACTAAAATCTGTCCACTTCAATTACAGACTACTAACAGAAACTTTAAGTCAAATCGGTCCAGCCGTTTCTTTAAAAAATTTTTTGCAAAATTTTCGCGGATTTTTCTCAAAATTTTATTTCATAAAAACCTTCCTACTATAATTACCGACAACTTAAAGAAATTTTGAGTCAAATCGGTCCAGCCGTTCTCAATTGATGCGTTAGTATACATTTTTCTTGCTCCATTTTTATATATATATAAGATAATAATTAAAATTGAGAATTCTGCAAAATTAAAAGCGTTTTGGAAACGATTGTTTTATAGGTTGTAGCTTCGAGGTTGTTGATCGCATTGACCGCATACTATTAAAAATAAAACCTAAGAAATTGACATTCTTCATGGATCTTCATGTTTCAGGACTGACGACTAAGATGTTTGATTACCTTTATAATATCAATGTTAACATACGAAAGTCAATTTTCCTTTTCTAACACATTTTCATTTTAAGATATGCAACAATAGGTGATTGGGATTAAATTTCTTATTAGCATGTCTGCACACACTGATTTGGAACAGTTTATCTCATCCATTAAACCAGTCGAAGTTTTCTGATATAATCTATTTCTAAAGATTTAATATATAATCCTTGTCTGCATCAATGTACGTATGTCCTGTCAACGGTGTGTCATGTTCCAGCATCATGCTAAAATATTCCAATTTATACGATTGCGTTACGTGAATTTTTGCAAATAAAAGGTATTCGTGTCACGTTCTACCACTTCAAAGAGTCGTTTTTTTTTTCATTGTAGTGATATATGTTATTCATGTTGTTCCCTTTGGTTTGCAATTTCAGAGAAGAATGTTGTTGAGTACTTACAATGGAATTGATTTCGTGGTCTAAATGTATGCAAGAAGTATTCTTAAAATGAATATGCAATTTCTGAAGAATTTATAAATGGCGATATTGACTCACCGATATAACAGGCAGGGTTACCACTAGCCTTATTCCCAAGGAATTTTCTTCGTCTCACCGTATGAAAAACATAGTGATTTTCGTTGATCAGACTGAATCCGACAGCAAGAGTCATCAATTGCTACTCAGTGGTTATTTGACGAATATTTTCCTCTGAGCAAATCCTTCACTTCGGCAGACTTACCTTTTATTAGAGAGTCATTATTTATGGGAATAAGGAGTCTCTCAAATAAGTCTCGAACTAGCAGTAATCTGGCAACTGTACCAGATAATCTGATTCCGTTTGAAGGTAAATTCTGTTTGATATCTCCTCCTCTTTTTGAGTTAAAAAAATACCAATCTGGATGACAAGCATAAAACAGGGTTTCAACGTTCTAAGAAGGTTACCTCAATTCAGAATGTGATTCTCTGCATATTCTCAAAAGTAACCATGTGTATCTGTTACAAACCCATGCACAAAGATATAATACGTTGTACCATACTGTGCTGAAGGATATACACCTATCTTCTATATATATAAAATAGAAAAAAATTTGTTTGTTTGTATGTTATCGATAGACGCCAAAACCGCTGAACAGATCCTAATAAGATTTACACTATATGTCGGGGTATGCCCTGAAAGTAACATAGGCTATATAAACTTTAAAAATTCCGCGTGGATGCGGAGTTATAACATCAATAGTAAACATACCTCAAATTTTCTGAACATGTAATATGCGTTTATCTTAAGAACGGTTACAGATAACGCCTTCAAAATGTATCTGTATATCGTAGGTATGAATACACATTATTCATAAAAATATGAGCGAGATAATATCGGTGGAAATGCACTCTTCGTTGCACTTAAATAATCTACATGTAGGAAATAAAAAATGTTTAGTTTCTAGACTCAAAAACAGTTGAACTGATTTTTAATTATACATCTGAACTAATATTCATTTTCTAAGCTTATATCTTAAGAAGTGTTACAGATTCCCACTTCAAAATTTATCTAAGTAACTTGGTAGCAAATACGTATCATCCCTATAAAAATTGGCGTGGTACAATAGGGGAAAATGTACTCATCACTGCATTTAATTAACCTAAATTTAGAAAATGGAAACTCTTTTGGTTGTTGACACAAAAACCGCTAAATAGATTTTACTGAAATTTTCGCAGTAAGTCATGCCAACCCATGTAAGTAAGATAGGCAAGATCAACTTCGAAAATTCCGCGATGACGAGGTATTATAGCATCAACCGTAATCATACCTCTGAACTAATAATCATTTTCTATGCATATATTTGAATATCTTAAATAAATCGGATCATACAAATTTGTATGATACGCAGATAATTACATAATAATCTTACAATCTTAAGTGGCCAGGGATTAACAAAATTGGTCCAAATCGATAATGTTCGACTCATCATTTTTGGTCCTTTTACGTTATTATCAGTAATGATAAAAACCACCATTTCAGTAATTCCGCTAACGTCTGATGTTTCTCATCTCTCCATTTCTTCAATATGTAGATACATATTGGAATAAAATTTGTGTAAAATGAAAATTTTTTGACATTCTAATTTTTACATTTTGTCAATTTGTGAAAAAAATAATAAAGTTTGGATTTTTTAATTTTAAAAATTTAACCACCATTGAAGAGAAAGAGAAATGCTGATTGTGGAATAAAAGTTATAAAAGTCCGAAATCTGTGGTGGCTTATCATTATAGCTGATATATTTGGAGGATGTATAGAGGAAATGACTAACACAAATGCTACAAAGCCTATCTTCGGACTTGATCATGGTTTCGTAAGAATAACAATACTATATCTAGGTTCGTTAAAAATATTATGATGTGATAATGCATTATTTTGAATTTTTCTTGGCAATGAAACAATTAGAAATACACAACTCAAACTTAACAAGGATCATACGTCAGGTATATAAGCGATATTAATCGGAGTGAGAAAGGGATCCCAATCATATCATGGGGAAATAGTTGAGAATACATACATAAAGTATTGCTGTAATGTAAATGAAGTATTTTAGTGGTCTTGGAACGATTAATGAGAAACATGTAAATATTGGAGAAAATATATTTGTGTATAGCACTATTACAACTGATTAGATAAGTCAAGCTAAATTTGTTTTTTTGTATTTTTGTTTTTGATACTACCACCGTTATTCAAAGATTATTTAAAAATGTATTTGTAATCTATTGAATATAATCAAATATACTAATGCATAGACCGGCTCCTACGAAATTATTATTGATATTACACCAAGAAATACCTACAAATAGTTTTCGACGTTAACTATCCAATGTTAATAGCTTTAGTATGGGCAGCTAAGCGCCACGGGCTACTACAATACTGATATCGCACTTATCAATAAATAGCAAACCATTGTTAACCGTGGAAATTATAGGTCATGAATCAAATCCCATATTGATTTAAGTTTGGCAGAAGGGTCAAATGCCATCAAATAATAGCTTTTTTCAAAAACCATTGCATTTACGTGGACTATCCTAGGTTAAAAACTTTAGTAGGGGCAGCGAAGCGCCACGGGTTCAACTAGTTATGTATAAAAATGAATTTCTGTTTGTTTGTTTGATCAGTGTTAGCTATAGACTCCTAAACTACTGAATGGATTTTCATGAAATCTTCATAGTAGATTTTTGAGTACATTTGTGGTAACATAGGGTACTTAATTTGTTTGATAGGGGCAAGGGAAACAGTAGCCCTCATACAAATTGCCCCTTAATTTTAGTAGATTAGGCCATGTTGAAAATAGGCAATCTTAACAATAGCAATGATAACAAAAAAGTTAATAAATATACAAGCCACAGATATATATTATCCAATGATGAATATACCTGTTTACGAAGTTCATAAACCACATTTATGTAGGTGTTGCCAACAAGCAATTTGTTTTTATGAAAATGTAAAAGCTAGAAATATCAGAATCAAAACATGATTCTGATGAAAGAATTCGTACAATTCGAGTACGAAGCGATTTAAACAATTTGGACTGTATACACAATTGTACTGTACTATAAAACTCACAACTTTACTAAAAATTTTGATTTTTTAGATTTCTATTTTGATATGTGTCGTCCATAATCAGGTCTTTACATATTAAACCGAAAAATATCTACCTACTAGCTACATATTGAATTTAATCTCTAAAATATTTTGTTACCAGTGGGCAACATTGTGCCACAAAGGGTTAATGAGATTTTCACAGTATGTCATGACATGCCCTGAAAGTAACATAGGCTATACAAACTTTGCTATGTGTGTATTTTAAGACTGGATGATATGTTTTGAAATACATAAAATCCATATGTATGTATATTGAAAACCAGTAAGGAAAGTTCAAATGTCGGACGGGGCCGACTATATGATATCCTTCACCACTTTGGGTAAATACAAATACAAAAGATGTTAATATCAGCAATATCCTGTAGATAGAACAGACACAGAATTTTGGAGGGCCATTAAGATGGAATCGGGCGAAATTATATTTACTATTTTTGTTTACCACTCTAAACTAAATTTAATATCCTCGGCCAAATTTCGTGTAAATCGAAAAAACATAGGCTCTTCGAGCTAAATTTACCACCATTACAGAAACCCGCGATAAATTCAATAACTTCTATACAAATATTGTCTGTTTTCAATCTGGAAGGCAAAACTCCCTACTTTTCGTTGACGACCAATTTGATGATTAAAACCTATACTTTACATCAACGACAAAGTCTTGTAACCGTCACTAATGACAGTACCAATATTGTCCCCAAAGACATCATAAGCGACGTTACCTACATTTAAATATTCAAAAATATAATTTTTATATATATTTTATTCAATTCAATATTTACTTCAATGCATGTTTTTAATTACAAACTAAACGGATAGTATATAGGATGCATTGCAGAAAATTTATAGAATAATAAAAAAATAATGATTAAAATGATTAAAAAACAGTATTATACGATTATTGTATAATGTTTTTAATTCTTTCCTTCTTTATTTGTTCGGGATTTCATTGTTAGTTATATTAAAGTATTTACCATATATGCTAGATATCAAATTGGTATACATTTTTAAAGGTTTTTTGTTCCGTCAGTGTTATGATCCATATATGCTATCAAAATATTTAACAAAACCTTGCAGCAAAATTTCCGCCTCATTAATGTTGTTTTTATAACTGTATGGACAACATAAAAGTCTGTACGCACAGTGTAGCAAAAGGAAATGATAATAAGTATCATCATTCACGATGTCTTTTAAAACAACCACACCTGTGTAAAGTATAAATTGCCTATATTCTGTCGCTTTCCATCTTTTCATTTATTGTAATGAACGCGGTTTTCGGACAAATTCCTGCGGAATATAGGTTGAAAGTGATATCAATTTATCTGATAGAAGTTGTTTCTCTTTATTGCTCATTCTCTCAACTAAAATATTTAAAACTTTCCTCGTTACTCCCAAGTCAATTGCGTGCATAGCGTCAATTGGAAATTGAGTAACCGTATTGATTCCGGCCTCTTCAAGATCTATGGTCATTGTCCTAAATCGATAATTGTGATGCGGTTGATCTGCCCTAATTTTAAACATATAATAAGTTCGTTTTTCAAATACATATTTTGAGAAAACGGTTACATTGTTAACTCTCCGGCCAATCTGCAAACATCGACCACAACCATGAAACGCGTTGTGTCCTAGACACCCTTTAACAAAGGCTCCCGCTGGTGCATCGCAAATAAAGGCCCTTAATCTAAAGCGTATGATCTTCTCTTCGTATGCAACTCCGTTTTGAAAAAGGTCTTTTATTTCAACAATAAAGTCATGGAGGTAAGAATTAATATCAACAGGTTTTTTATTCCCGCAAAAAATACCAATCAAAAAAATTCAATATATGCTCAAGTTGGAAATTTTCCCTAAAATAGGCCATAGTGATACGGAACTACTTTTAAATAAAGGAATTCCATCTATACCTACATCTAGAATTATTTCTTCATTTAAATTTTCTTCCCTTAGTACATGTAGTATGTCGTCTCCCAATCTCCTGCTAACCTGATGCTTCACAAACACTTTTCTTAATTTATCTCGCAAGGTTAATGCAGCATCAACTTTTTCGATTTTTTCTACAGAGTCTTGACCTTCGAGAATTTCGATATGAAATGACACATTTTCTTCCTTATAACTTAACACACTGTCTGGAGGTAACTGTCCTTTTTTTAATCGTTCTAAATAAGTCTTCTTTTTTCGAACTATTTCCCGTTGCAAAGATCTTTTCGAAGCCATTGTTATAGCAAAAATATGCGATATTAATTAATTTACTTACCTCTCCGATTTATTTATTTTTAATTCTTTATATTTTTTATATTTCTTTGTATTTTTTATATTTGTATTCACACAAGTCACTTTTTCAAACTGTATTTCTAAATAATATTTTGTTTACCAATATTCCAAAGCATGCTATCATTGAAAAATATTTTTTTAAACATATTTTGTGTTCGACAAGCACACGACATTATCATTGCTTTTCGTCATGAATGTCCAATCTATAAATTTCGTTAACGTTTTGTCAACGAAATTGTCATGTAAGAGAGTATTTTCTACTGGGTATTGAAATCGTATGTTTTAATATTTAAATATGCATACATACATTCAAACATATATTTATCCCTTAGCTGAAGTCATATTGACGGAGGTGTTTGGTTTTGTATAATACCCTTCCATCAAGATTCTGATTTTAAATAATTTGTGGTGGCATATTTGCACCATTATTAATTTTTATATATTCAAAGTAGGAAGTTCTATTAAACAAACAATTCGTAAAAAAATTTATTAGATTGTATTGACATTTATTTGCGGTATACAGGTCGAAATCCTTAAACATTGGAACTGGATTTTTATATAACAAACCCGATCATTGTATTTGCCCACTCAAAGTCATTCAACCCCATCTTCACTATGAACGCAACCTTTACAAGTCGCAGTCTCTCTGAATCGGGAGTTAGAAATCTCGTACATGCATTATTTCATGAACTGAATACCTCATACTCTAACGAAGAACAATGTTTTCTGTGGTAGGTAAACGTCGATGATCCTGGCTAATGTAGCTTTTCCTCGTCAGTTTTACATTCATCTACTCCCATGGGGGACAATGCTTATAAAGACCTTGAAGATGATTTATCTGCTCACAGAACATGTGTTTTACTTGCCAAAAATAGAGTGTCCACAGCTATGGAAAATCATCATTGTCAGGTGTTTGGTTTATTGAAAATTGTTCTTTCTAACAACTGAAAACAGAAAATCTCACATTGTGCATAATAATAATCAGAAAAAATATATCCTGTTTAAAATGATTTTTTCTCTTTATCTATTTCAAAAGCGTCGACTTTTAAATATCTTCGCTTCTTTTAACCGAGAGTCAGTGTCACGTTTTTTTCCTCTCCTCTCGATATGTGGACAATTTACAAAGTAGTATACGTCAAGGTCAGGCCAGGAACCACACCTGAGTATAAAGTTTGCTATCAAATCACCTTTACATACATACAAAATTATATTAGACGTCAAAAGGAAAATGTTAATATTTTGTCAACTTTCAATTAAATTTTCATTTATATTGTCTTAGTGAAGCACAGTTGTACTATTTCGAGAGTTTAAAGAAGATTTTCAAGTAAATTATCCTATAAATTATAATTTACTTGGCTTTGTTTTTTTTTTTCATTTAAAGCCGAAAAAATTAGTTTTCGCTTGGGCAAAAAAATAAACGTTAAACCTAAGTTTTCTCTATGAATTCGCTTAATGGCCGACCTCATATAGGCCTTGTCATTTCCCATTTAATTCTCATTTATTGAACATTTTTGTAAAACTTTACATTTAATTTAGTAGTTTTTCGAATATTCTAATTAGATTATGAATTTTATTCATTTAAAATACTAATATTTTAAAAGACCTTTTTAATGTTTAAGGCTTCCAATTGTGTTAGTTGGTTGCCAACATAATTTGTATTAAAATTTCATTTAATAAATTCAAAAATGTAGCTATGTTTGCGCGATACGTTTTGATTTCCTTTTCTTATCCGTCGCAGACTTTCGTTCACGTTAAAGAGTTAAAATTGTATTAAAAAAGTAACACTTCCTGGGATGTTTGATTTCATTTGTATTTTGCCTTTGGGAAATGGCAAACATTTATTTTTATCTACAATTTCTAACCTTTTTTTGAGATTTCCTTTTCGTTTTTTTTTCAATTTCTGTACAATGGAAGTGTTAACACTATCATGATTCAAACGTAAAAGCTAATAATGAAATTTCTTTTCAAATCTATTTTTTTCCTCTTTTCAAGAGATGGGTACCATTTTGATTTATTTGAAAACCGTTTGGAGAAAAAGTTTGTTTGCCCTTTGTGTGGTAAATTGTGATATTTCACAGAAAAGTTTTGGTTTTCTATCCCGCTGATCTAAGAAAGATATAGGACTAAATTAAAAAGTTGTTTCGTTATTAATGTTGTTGAAAATTGCTTTAGTATTTCTTTCAGCGCCTTGGATGGAACACATTTGTTACACAATTTTGAAGACAATTTGCTCGATAGTAACGTATTCGGTAAAGGGACCGAATAATGGGGTCTGACTAAGCAGAAACCACTAAATTTCTATTCCAAATCTAAAATTTTTCGAGTTATATACTGATTCCAATATAAAAATCAAAAGGACAGTTGGACATGAACAAAACGATCTTGTAATTAAGAATCCTTCAAGAAGGGACAAATAAGATAATGTAAAAATGTTGGAACAATAACGAAACATGATCTTCTATTGAAAAAAAAAAAACACATTTGGTGAAATAAGTTCTACAAAATTATAAACTGTTATGTGCTTGGGCATGCATTGGGGTACCAATTAAAACTTTTTATTGACATAAACTTAGTGACAAATGTTTTTAACAACCTTATATTATATTATGCAATATTGATAAGACAAAACAACGTTTACCGGCCCAGCTAGTATATATATATATATATATATATATATAAATGGAAAAATAAAAAAATGTATACTAACGCATCAATTGAGAACGGCTGGACCGATTTGACTCAAAATTTCCTTCAGTTGTCGGTAATTACAGTGGGAAGGTTTTAATGAAAGAACATTTTGAGAAAAATCCGCGAAAATGTTGCAAAATATATTTTAAAATTATTAGCATTTCAACACATTTTATATCGAACCTTTATGATTTCAAATCTTCGTAGTTTTTTTGATATATTTTGGGCGAAAATTGGTAGCGTATAATATCTTTAAGTAATTGCCAATTATGAAAAATTCTTAAAAAAAATATTTTGTTCCTTTATATGTAAGTTTCGAATGTTGTTCTTTTATATGTAGGTTTGAGTGGAGTTTTTCCGCAACGGCTTTTCAAATGGAAAAATTGAAACTTTTAACTGAAAATCGCGGAATATTTAGAAGAGAACATGATTTTGTTCTATGTATCTATAATGTCTTTCCAAATGGAATTTTACGCATGAGTTTGGTTTAAGGGAATTTTTTTGCGGTTCTTGAAATCATGATAATAGAAGTTAGCTCATGATTCTATGCTCATTAATACCGTAAGTTATCTTTCTTGAATAGATTATTCTTTGAATATCATGAATTATGCTGTATTTGTAGGTTTTAGGAGAGTTATTTGTTAATGTCTCCTATTATATGGTTAAATCTCGGACGACGTATACGTCGTGCAATAGTCAGTCCAAATGGCCTTGAGTCGCGCAGCATTTGAATACGAGTCAACAATCATCTACAAAGACGTTCGCTGCGTTGGTATACCAAAATATAATGAATGTATTTAAATGACGTCATTTGGAGCCGAAGTTATCGATCTACCCGACTACAATTCGAGTTATTAAGTAATGGCGCCTCTTTATTTTCAAAATTACCAATTATTCCAATCTTCAAAACAATTTGATTCAAGCGCAAATTAACCATAGCACCCGCTCTGTATTACCCCCACCTAACCAAGATAATTTTTTTTTTCAAATATATTTCTTTGGTGAGTCTATAATTGAAATGGATCAACGTTGTGCAATTTTCGCTGCTACTAGACGTGACCTAATCTAACAATTGCAAAAATGTCGACATGAGCGACCACAAACTTATTATTGGAGCAGAAAAAGACCCACTGGGTTCCATGCAAGACAGTATAAAGCTCCCACTAACGCTACAGAAGGAAATGCGTACAACATCGCTTGTTTAACCAACCTCCCATCTACTTATATTGGAAGCCCACATCAAATACATGACTATACTCAAGTAGACAGGTCAACTCCCAGCGATCGGCATGACATTACTGCAGGAATATTCAAACAAAAGATTAGAGTACTCATGGATTACATTGTAGGATTAATCTCGAAATTATCGTTATTTATTTTTGCACCGGAAAACAAATATAAAAACATCATTTATAAAATTGATGTTTATTGATTTGGATTACATTAAAATATTTTGCATTTAAATTTAACATTTAATTATTTTATTATATTTGCGGTGTTTATATCTATGAATTTTGTAGGGGAGACACAAAGTTCGCCGGGTCCGCTAGTATATATATATATATATATATCTATATATAAAAAGGGAGCAAGAAAAATGTATACTAACGCATCAATTGAGAACGTCTGGACCGATTTGACTCAAAAAATATATTTTGAAAGATATTATAATTTCCACACATTTTATATCGAACCTTTATGGTTTCATCTCTTCGTAGTTCTTTTTTGGACATATTTTGGGCGAAAATGGGCAGCGGATATCTTTAAGTAATTGTCACTTATGGAAATTTCTAAAAATATGTTAAGCCATCCCATGAAAGTAAGATATGCAAAATAAACTTTCAAAATTGTGCGATGACGAAGAGTTATAACATCAACCGTAATCATACCTCTGAACTAATATTAATTTTCTATGCACATATCTGAATATCTTGAATAAATCTGTTCATAAAAGTATGTTAATACTCAGATAAGAACACATCCAATCTTAAATGACCAGGAAGTAAAACTTGGTCAAAATCAGAAATTTTCGACTCATAATTTTTTGTCCTATTATCAGTAATTATAATAGCCCCCAGTTCAGTAATTCCGCTGACGTCTACTGCTTTCCATCTCTCCATTGTCATATTCAAACACATTGGAATAAAATTTGTGTAAAATGAAAAATTGTTGACATTATATTTTTTACATTTTGAAAAAAATCAGTTTTTGAATAATTCTACCACCATTTGAGAAAACGAACATGAATTCAATAAAAGTATGCATCAGCAATAATTGGGAGATATCCAGAAGCGAAATGCGGATGATGGATTAAAAGTTATAATAATATGAAATCTGTGGTGGGTTATCATCATAGCTGATCTGAAAACAAAATGTGTGCATTACTTGAAAAATTAAGTTTATTTGACCAAACGGATATTAATAAAAATATTATTTCGAGGATGAATAGAGGAAACTATTTACTCAATAGCCACAAAATTCTAACTTGGGACTTGAAATTGGATTCCCAAAAATACGAAGGTATGTACAGTTAAGAACATGATACAACCATGAGTTAAGAAGAAGACTAAATCTAAGTTCGTTAAAAATACTACTATGTGAAGGGATCCCAGCCATATAATGGGAGATCATATAAGAATGCAGACATAAAGGTAGGTGGTAATGGAAATGAAGGATTTTATTGGTCTTTGAACGATTAATGCAAAACATGTGAATATTGTAGAAAATATATTAATTTATAATTCTACTAGTTGAACCCGTGGCGCTGCCCCTACTAAAGTTTTTAACCTAGGATAGTCCACGTAAATGCAATGGTTTTTGAAAGAAGCTATTATTTGATGGCATTTGACCCTTCTGCCAAACTTAAATCAATATGGGATTTGATTCATGACCTATAATTTCCACGGTTAACAATGGTTTGCTATTTATTGATAAGTGCGATATCAATATTGTAGTAGCCCGTGGCGCTTAGCTGCCCATACTAAAGTTATTAACATTGGGTAGTTAACGTCGAAAACTATTTGTAGGTATTTCTTGGTGTAATATCAATAATAATTTCGTAGGAGCCGGTCTATGCATTAGTATATTTGATTATATTCAATAGATTACAAATACATTTTTAAATAATCTTTGAATAACGGTGGTAGTATCAAAAACAAAAATACAAAAAAACAAATTTAGCTTGACTTATCTAATCAGTTGTAATAGTGCTATACACAAATATATTTTCTCCAATATTTACATGTTTCTCATTAATCGTTCCAAGACCACTAAAATACTTCATTTACATTACAGCAATACTTTATGTATGTATTCTCAACTATTTCCCCATGATATGATTGGGATCCCTTTCTCACTCCGATTAATATCGCTTATATACCTGACGTATGATCCTTGTTAAGTTTGAGTTGTGTATTTCTAATTGTTTCATTGCCAAGAAAAAATCAAAATAATGCATTATCACATCATAATATTTTTAACGAACCTAGATATAGTATTGTTATTCTTACGAAACCATGATCAAGCCCGAAGATAGGCTTTGTAGCATTTGAGTTAGTCATTTCCTCTATACATCCTCCAAATATATCAGCTATAATGATAAGCCACCACAGATTTCGGACTTTTATAACTTTTATTCCACAATCAGCATTTCTCTTTCTCTTCAATGGTGGTTGAATTTTTAAAATTAAAAAATCCAAACTTTATTATTTTTTTCACAAATTGACAAAATGTAAAAATTAGAATGTCAAAAAATTTTTATTTTACACAAATTTTATTCCAATATGTATCTACATATTGAAGAAATGGAGAGATGAGAAACATCAGACGTTAGCGGAATTACTGAAATGGTGGTTTTTATCATTACTGGTAATAACGTAAAAGGACCAAAAATGATGAGTCGAACATTATCGATTTGGACCAATTTTGTTAATCCCTGGCCACTTAAGATTGTAAGATTATTATGTAATTATCTGCGTATCATACAAATTTGTATGATCCGATTTATTTAAGATATTCAAATATATGCATAGAAAATGATTATTAGTTCAGAGGTATGATTACGGTTGATGCTATAATACCTCGTCATCGCGGAATTTTCGAAGTTGATCTTGCCTATCTTACTTACATGGGTTGGCATGACTTACTGCGAAAATTTCAGTAAAATCCATTTAGCGGTTTTTGTGTCAACAACCAAAAGAGTTTCCATTTTCTAAATTTAGGTTAATTAAATGCAGTGATGAGTACATTTTCCCCTATTGTACCACGCCAATTTTTATAGGGATGATACGTATTTGCTACCAAGTTACTCAGATAAATTTTGAAGTGGGAATCTGTAACACTTCTTAAGATATAAGCTTAGAAAATGAATATTAGTTCAGATGTATAATTACTTTCGATGCGATAACTCCACATCCAAGCAAAATTTTGGAAGTTTATATAGCCTACATTATTTCCCTCGGATGGCATGATGTGCGGTAAAAATCTCAGTAAAATCAGTTCAACTGTTTTTGAGTCTAGAAACTAAACATTTTTTATTTCCTACATGTATATTATTTAAGTGCAACGAAGAGTGCATTTCCACCGATATTATCTCGCTCATATTTTTATGAATAATGTGTATTCATACCTACGATATACAGATACATTTTGAAGGCGTTATCTGTAACCGTTCTTAAGATAAACGCATGTTACATGTTCAGAAAATTTGAGGTATGTTTACTATTGATGTTATAATTCCGCATCCACACGGAATTTATATAGCCTATGTTACTTTCAGGGCATGCCCCGACATATAGTGTAAATCTCATTAAGATCTGTTCAGCGGTTTTGGCGTCTATCGGTAACATACAAACAAACAAACAAATTTTTTTCTATCTTATATATATAAAAATGGAGCAAGAAAAATGTATACTAACGCATCAATTGAGAACGGCTGGACCGATTTGACTCAAAATTTCTTTCAGTTGTCGGTAATTACAGTGTAAAGGTTTTTATGAAAGAAAGTTTTGAGAAAAATCCGCGGAAATCTTGCAAAAATTATTTTTAAGAAACGGCTGGGCCGATTTGACTTAATTTTTCTGTTAGTAGTCTGTAATTGAAGTGGGAAGGTTTTAATGAAAGAACATTTTGAGAAAAATCCGCGAAAATTTTACATAATATATTTTGAAAGATAATAGCATTTCCACACATTTTATATCGAACCTTTATGGTTCTTTTTGGACATATTTTGTGCGAAAATGGGCAGCGTATATCTATAAGTAATTGTCAATTATGGAAATTTCTCAAAATATGTTAATTTTTTACAATTAATTTGATTGTCATTGCCTTGAAAAAACTATCTACATACATATGTACATACATACATATGTATATATAAAATAGAAAAAATGTTTGTTTGTATGCTACGATGGACGCAAAAATCTCTGAACAGATGTTAATGAGATTTACACAGTATGCATTACGTGTCCTGAAAGTAACATAGGCTATATAAACTTCTAAACTTCCGCGTGGATGCAGGGTTATAGCATCAATAGTGAACATCACAATTGCTGTACATGTAATATGCGTATATCTTTAGAACGGTAGATACCGTCTTCAAAATTTGTCTGAATAACGTGGGTGTAAATACACATCATCCATACAAAAATGAGCAAAAATGCGTTGCATACAGCGAAAATAATATTTTTTGTTTGATAAGTCCAAAACCTCTCAACAGATTTTACTGAGAATGCCATCCCATGGAAGCAAAATAAACTTTCAAAATTCCACGATGACGAAGAGTTATAGCATCATCATACCTCTGAATTAATATTAATATTATATGCACATATCTGAATACCTTGAATAAATTTGTTCATAAAAGTATGTATGATACTCAGATAAGTACACATCCAATATTAAATGACCAGGAAATAAAATTTGGTCAAAATCAGAAATTTTCGACTCATAATTTTTTATCCGGATGATGGATTAAAAGTTATAATAATCTGAAATCTGTGGTGGGTTATCATCATAGCTGACCTGAAAACAAAATGTGTATATTACATGAGAAATTGAGTTTAGTTGATCAAACGGATATTACTAAAACTATTACTTCCAGGATGAATAGAGTAAACTACTTACTCAATAGCTTACTCAATAGCTATCTTGATATTGGTTTGCTAAAAATACCAAGGTATGTACAGTTAAGAACCTGATACAACCATGAGTTAAGAAGAAGACTAAATCTAAGTTCGTTAAAAATATTACAATGTGAAGGGATCCCAGCCATATAATGGGAAATCAGATGAGAATACAGACATAAAGGTAGGTGGTAATGCGAAAGAAGTATTTTATTGGTTTTTGCACGATTAATGTAAAACATGTGAATATTGTAGAAAATATAACAGTGTATAATCCTATTGAGACAAGTCAAGCTGTTTCAAATAACGTATACATTAATCAGCTGCTACGGTATTAGTACACTTCGCAATATATATAGTCCAACAGTAATTGGGGCTACTATAAAACCTACGTCAACTATCCTATGTTAATCACTTTAGTAGGGGCAGCGAAGCGCCACGGGTCCAGCTAGTTTTATATATATAGAAGATTGAGACAAGTCAAGTTGTTTCAAATGACGTATACTTTAACCAGCTGTTACTGTATTAGTACTGGTACATTACACTTCGATATATATATATATATATATATATAGTCGAACAGTAATTGTAATTGACTACTTCCTTACTGTTTTTTTTTTTACTTTACTACTTCCTTTACTGGTTTTTATTAAATCAATGTATTTTTCTTATTTAACATGTCTGTATCTTGTTTTCTAGAAAAAGTGTACTTATGACCTTTACGGGTTAAGCCAGCGATATATTCTTAATCAGTATAAAATTCTATGTTAATCAGATTAATAATAGGAGTTTCATGCATTATTGACCTAAAATCGTACATGAATATATATGGGATTTCAACAAAGAGCCCATCTTTGTTGAAATCTCGGAAGAGATCCCAAAATTTAAGATAAATCTTTGTTACTTTTGCACTGACATTGCTAGTCCTAGATATTTGGTATTACAAATTTAGTATATCGATCAACGTTTTGGTATAGCTCGCATATTGTAATTTGGTATTTAATTAAAAAAAAAACAATATCTCCATATAAGGTCTGTGGAGACCTTATATTAGTCAATAATCCCAATGTAAACGTCCAAGACGGAAGGGGTTTGGCCTCCGTTGACATTTTTATACCCTTCACCACACTGTGGTACAGGGTATTATGTCTTTGTGCATATGTTTGTAACAGGCAAAAATAATCGAGATAGACCCATGGTTCCTTTTGAGAATATGCATAGAATCACTTTTTGAGTCGATTTATGCATGTCCGTCTGTCCGTCCGTCCATGTATTTTTGTTAACAAAGTACAGGTCGCATTTATGATCCGATTTGGATGAAATTTGGCACAGGTCACTTAATTGGCTCAATGACGAACCCTATTGAAATTGGAAAAAATCGGTCAACGTTTAGGCATAGCCCCCATATAAGGGTACCCCCAAATTTTCGGTATTTTGAGGTTCTTGAGCGCGTTTTATAACTGAATTCGCTGAAATTTTGTACTTTGAATTCTTATTGGGTAGAAAATCTCTCCACTAAAAATTATAAATATAGATAAATTTTTTCGGATAGCCCCCAATAAGATTTCGGTATTTTGGGGGTTTTGATCGCATTTTTCGACCGAATTCGCTGAAATTTGGTACTTTGTGTTCTTATTGGGTAGCAAATCTCCCTACCAAACATTATTAATAAAGGTCAATTTTTTCAGAAAGCTCCCATATAAGGGCAACCCAATTTTCGGTATTTTCGGGGTTTTGGGCTCGTTTTATAACTGAATTCGCTGAAATTTTGTACATTGGGTTCTTATTGGGTACCAAATTACTCCACTTAAAATTATAAATATAGGTCCAGTTTTTCTGGTAGTCCCCATATAACGGTACCCCAAAATTGACTGTAATTTAGTACGTCGAGTTCTTATTAGGTAGCACATCTCTCCACTATAAATTATAAATATTGGTCAATTTTTTCTGGTAGCCCCCAGGTTTTGAGGTTCTTGAACCAAATTCTATTTTCTGGTACAGGGTATTATGTTTTTGTGCATATGTTTGTAACATGCAAAAATAATCGAGATAGACCCATGGTTCCTTTTCAGAATATGCATAGAATCACTTTTTGAGTCGATTTAAGCACGAAATTTGGCACAGCGCAGCAAATTAGGTCTAGAATGATGTGTGTAAAGTTTCCTGAAAATCGGTTCAGATTTATATATAGCTCCCACATATACTTTCGTCAGATTTAATGTAAATGGTGCACCAAAGTCCCTATATATCTTTCGATTTGCACGAAATTTGGCACAGCGTAACAAATTAGGTCTAGAATGATGTGTGTTAAGTTTCCTGAAATCGGTTCAGATTTAGATATAGCTTCTATATCTGACCAAATGAACAATTTGGTATCGATTGCAGAATGACGTGTTTATGGTTCCAATTTCATTTTACGGGTCCTTTAAAAATGCGACTTCTGTTAGGATTCATCTGTTGAATATACTCAAAGTGGTGACGGGTATCATATAGTCGGCCCCGTCCGACTTTACTATTTTCCTTACTGGTTTGTGCTAAAAAATTGATCAGGAGCTGCTGGTTATGCCAAAAGCACATTTATTTTTCGGTGAAAGTGAATAAACAATAAAAATCTACGTTTTACGGTGAAGGTTATAAAATATGGCATCATTTATTGTATGTATACTTTAATGTTGCTTCTCTTTCTACATATCTTACTTGAGTGTTTTATAAAAAGCACATGCTGTTCTCAGCTAACATTTTACTCAGACGCTTTCTTGCACTATGACCGCCTATTCTTCTTTTTTACATTAATGTAATTGCATTGAAGCACTAGAACTTTCAACACTTTATCAAATATCACAACACCAGAACTCACAATTCATTTTTGGGCTTTCCACCTAACTGTGTAATTTAAACGATTTTTTGTAGAAATATTTAAGACCTTTCATCGTTTCTTTCTCTATTTTTCAACAAAAAATGTAATTTATTTTCGAAATGTTGGCTTTATGTGTCTCCTGTTAGAAGTTAGAAAAATGCAATAATAAATGCTATTATGTCAGTGAGATTTTTTGCGAAAAAGAAAACACATTCATAGAGTACATTCTGGTAAGAAAAAAAGTACATTAAGTCGTTGAACTATGAATTATTGTTTAAGTTCAGTTCAAAACATTCGCTTGAAATCGTTTTTATGTAAATTTTAGCTATATTTATTTTGGTATACAGCGACATAAAATGTATACTATAACAATTAACGAATATAATCTAAAATTATGAAAATTTGATGTATTTGTAACATGATGGATTCACAACGATCCATAAGAAGACAGTCCTATTGAAGTACTTTCGCAGTCGTTGCATGCCTGTCTGGCCATGTGTTCTTTAAACAAAGAACTTGTCGAATTCTTTAAAATCGAAACCTTTATTTGGAGACAATGTCGTTGTGTCTGCTGGTAGTTTGTTTATACTCTTAAATTGGTTAAGCGGAGCTCTGTATTTATTTACAAACATTGAGCTATACTACAGATTTTTTGGCGAGAAATATTTTCTTTGCCAAGAACTTCAAATGTAATATTAGAACCCTCAAAAATTTAGCGCCCCCTTATGTTGGTGATATGTAAAACATGGATCTTTATTAATAATTTTATGGAGAGATGTATGCCAACCTCCAAAAAACCTTAATGACAAGTTAATGACATTTGCCAACAACTCTTGGGGTTATAAAGAAGTTAAGTTCGTAGACATATGTGTTCCTACATGAAACCACTAACCGTAGAGTATTTTAATTGCCATAAATACTTCATATATATTCAATCTTAGCAAAATGTATTACTATTGCCTCTAATTAATATGAATGAATTTATTTTAAAAGGTTAAAAAATAAATTGTAGATCTATAAATGTATAAAGCGAGTTCGAGAATTTAAGAATATTTGCTTAAGCTAACTTTAAATTTTGAAAATTATTTTAAAATAAATGCAATGATAAAATGCACATTTAAAGTTTAATGTTATGCGGTTAACTTTTAAACCATTCTTGAAATTTTCCGGATCTGTCCGCTAACCTCCTTCTATTCATTTCCATGCTTTTTGATAAAAATTATTGACATCATAATTTTTGAATCCAACCCATCAGAAGGCAGGAGAACTCATGGGCATTTCACACATGTTTATAGTGTTAATGCGAGCATATAAAAATCCAAGGTTTACCTAATTTTTAAATAAAAATTAATATATATATATATATATATATATAGCAGCTGGATAAAGGTTGCTTACTAATTAATTACAGTTATATGCAATCCAAAATTAACGTTGATAACTTTAGTAGGGGCAGCAATGTCAAAATCGCCGAATGTGCCTCTATCGGAGTAGCTTCGGAAATGGAATGGAAATATTACGATAAACACCTGCAAAATTACAAAAAAAACCGTACATTCCGTATGATTCTTTCTATAAATTCTTCTTTGACAAGACAATAAAGGATCAGTTTTATCAACAGTAGAATCATTCGTGGATCTTGAAATTTTAATGAATCCAATGTTATATTTTAACAATCATGTTATTTCTATGGTAAATTAAGCCCATGGTGTATTAGGTTTTAAAAAATGATGGGCCAAATACTTCTCACATCCTTATAAAACAAAACAACTATACACGTCACTTTAATGATCTATGTTAGAATATGGTTCTGTTGTATGAGATCCTCATAAGCAATATATTCCGATAAAATCGAATCAGAGCATAAACAATTATTTCTTTTGATTTTAATTCTGCTTACTTTAACCCTACGGTCAATAACCAAAAAAGTATACGTAGATAACCGTGGTACATTTGTACCCATCCAAAGATAGCTCTGTTACTCATTAAAAAATTGGACTATCGTGAGGTTTTTTGTTTTAAATTAGTCAATGCGGATCTGATCTAGATGTAGGAACTCAAAATAATATATACATTAAAATAATATATGTTTAAATCCATGCTTAAATGATAATCTATCTAAAACAATCATAGTAAATTCGTTATAGCTTTCGAATGGGTTAAGCTTTTTTAGTTATTTTTTTATTGGGATCTTATGTAGGTGTTCCTCAACCCCTCTGCAAATTTTTGTGGTCCTAGGCAACATGGGGCCATCAGGGCGACTCGTGGAAGTCAAAAACTACCTTGGTTTTCCTTTGGTATACAGGGACTAAAAGAACTATTATTATCAATTATTCACATTTTATGAGTTTAGAGATTGTGATTGGCGTATTTTTAACATTATTTAATACTTTAAAACATTATTTAATGATAGTTTATATATGTGCGCCAATTTAGGAATGTAATAAATCAGACTAATTCGATTATAGAAAAAGTTTCAGTGTCAATGTGAAGAATAATTGAATAATTACGTACAATAATCATTGTCTTTGTTTCTGTATACCAAGGGAAAACCAGGGTAGTTTCTGACTTCCACGAGTCGCCCTGATGGCCCCATGTTATCTAGGGCCACACAAATTTGCAGACGGGTTGAGGAACACCTAAATAAGATCCCAATAAAAAAATAACTAAAAAAGCTTAACCCATTCGAAAGCTATAACGAATTAACTATGATTGTTTTAGATAGATTATCTTTTAAGCATGGATTTAAATGTATATTATTTTAATGTATATGTTTCTCTCACGACTAGTAGAAACTTCTGCAACAACGAATCAAATGAGATGGATAGCAGCAACTGGAACCAACCAAAGCAAAAGGCAACAAATGATCCCCAATGAAAATTATGAAATTAATTTATTCCGATTCTTCCGACCAGGAGAAATAATTTTCCTTTTATTAATATGGTTATTTAAAAAATAATTTAAAACGGTATTACAAAATTCAACTTTTTATTATATAAAAATTCGGCAACAACGTTTCACGAATAAAACAAAAGTGAATACTGGCCCACGAATTAATTAAAGTCGTTCGGCCATGTTGACGAGTAATGCAATCCACAAAAAATCCTTCTTTCAACACATAGTGGCCATACTAAATCCAGCATCTCCTTAAGATTGCCACTCCTGCTGATTCTGCCCCACAAACTTGGCTTGAAATCACCTCACGTACGTGAACATTATATATAATTTTGAGTTCCTACATCTAGATCAGATCCGTATAGACTAATTTAAAACAAAAAACCTCAAGATAGTTACTTTTTTTATAAGTTACAGAGCTATCTTTGGATGGATACAAATGTACCACGGTTATTGATCTACGTAGGTAATAACTTTAAAAATTTTTAAAAATTATATATATGGAAAATATTTATAATTTCTTTCTTCGATTATGTGTGAAAATACCTCAAGAATGATTCCACAAAATTTGATCTAAATATCTCCATTATAAAAAATTTTACAGCATTTTTATTCAAAAAAAGGTACAAATGTACCCGGTTATTGACCGTAGGGTTAATGTAGATATTTACGTTAATGTAGAATTAATAATAAACTGTCTGTGAAGTAGATTCTGTAGCTGGCTTCTTTTTCCTTCTGATATTCCATCACGATGCGGAAAATTGTCGGCAGGGGTGGGAAAGTAAGGGTTGGGAATGTTCGAAAAAAAATATATTTAAAAATTTTCAAAATATTCACCCTTTTTGGGAGAGGTACCAGAAGGAGTGGACCAATAATCCCCACCTTCGAACAAAACAAGAGTTTGGAAATAATCCCTTCAGAGGATATTATAAAATTATTATTATAATGAAGGGTATAAATATTTATTAAATTAGTTTAGCTTCATATATTGCTCCATACATATACTTTCTACCACTTTTAATAAATTACGTCTCTTATAAAAGCATCTAGTAGCGTTTTATGAGGCTTTTAACTTTCTATAAGAAATCCACTTGGTTTTCATTCGTAGACGTTGGAATCCTACATGAATCCCTCTTTTATGTTATAAAAATAATATTAATTTTTTCTATTTAGGCCTATATCTATTTAGGCTTCTGTGTTTGTGTCTCCTAAAGAATTTTTACAAAGGATAGACAGAAGAAATAAATTCGAATGATACTTTAATTTTCCATGAAAGTACCAAAATCCATGAAGTAACCTTGTTGTTGAAATAAAGGTAAATTTATTTCATGTTTTTTATTAGAGTCATAAATATATTCGTTCCTTGCTACCGCTGGTGGTCTCTATACTACAACCTAATATAAATATAATCCTTCCCAAAGAGAAAATTAAATTGCAAAAATATATATCATTTCCTTGCCCAAGAGCTTGAAAAATATTCACAATGACTCCGGCTGACTTACTAAATGGTATGCAATTTGTTTTACATTTGATAAGTTATGGCCTAATCTGTGTCTACCTTTTCTTGTTGTATACATTTCATAACTGTAAAAATATAAATGTTAGCTGATATGGTTGAAGGTAACACATTGTTGAAAGAAACTCTGTGATTCATTAATATTACCCGTACTCAAAACAAATAATAGGCTCGTTCCCGTACTTTTTGATAGTAAAGCTAGTAAAAGAGCGAACTATCAAAAATTACTCTCACATACAAGATTTGCGCAAAAAGTAAAGGAACGAAAAATAGTTAAAACACGAAGAAACGTCAAAATCAAAAATTTCAGTTGTTAAGGACAAAAAAAGACTACAGAAACCTAATGCACAAAAAACAAAAAGTTAAACGGAGTCCATTGCCTGATTTGATAATATAAATATTTATTGTTTATTTTTTATTTGTATAATTTAGAGGAAAATCTTATCGAATATTTGGAAGTGGAGTTTCCGACGACTCCAAGCCGGAAAGGCTTACATGGCTGGACGCTCCCATAATGTTAATGCTATTGAAATTTTAGATATTTTGCGAACAAGATATGGAACAAGTCAAGTTTAGGGGCTCCATTCGGATCATTTTGAAATGATTACCGTAATTAGCACTCCTTGTGCGGATTACAGTGATATACATTTCATGTAGGAAAATGCATACTTCCCAAGATATTGGCCTTGAAATTTCGGAACATATTTTGTTTAAAACAACCCTTTTTCTATTGCCACCAAGGCAATAGGGTATTTTTTAAGAGCATTTAAGAATAACACTTTCATATATGGACAGGCTCATACATGGCTACGCAATATATTCATCTAGTTATATAACACAAACCATAACCTTTAAAATGATACGGCTAATTAGAACAGCATACTCTCCGAACTTTCAAGGCCCATATCGTGGGAAATATGCATTTCTCCCCATATCACTGCAATCAGTTCACCGAGGACTACTTACTGTAAAAATGTCAAAGCGATCCAAGTGGAGCCCCTAAACTTGTCTTAAGCCCAAGATATTTTGGTACGATTGACCAACCCAAGTCTTCATTCTATAGTATCTTCATCTGAATCTTCTGCCAGCCATTCATCTTCATTCAAAAGAGAATAAGAAAACTGTTTGTCCATTTTTAAATTTCTTATTTTTTTAAGCAAATGTTTGTGCGTCTATGCGTGTGTCCCTTTTGTTGAAGCCCTAACTTTCATATGCTTTATTTCGGACTGTATATCTCTGGCAGTCAAATTCATAATTTACTACATTTACCATTTCGTGCTAGGTCAAATTGGTCTTGCAGAAAATAGGAGAAGAGAACGCCATTTTGGTTTTAACTCTCTTAAATTTTACTTCAATTTTTCCTACTTTTCGGCGTAAGGAAACGCTTTTCTAGCAACAATTCCAAAACCAGTACAATATAGTACTATATTGCAGGTTTGGGAACACAGCTAATGTGTGCGAACTTCAATAATTCGAACCGAAAATCTTCGATTGTTGGGGGCTTTGTGTTATGGAATTGTTTAAGTTTTTCCTACTTACTCTCACATATCCCTTGAATTATCGAAGTTCAAGTTATGCAGGTTCAACTGAATACTCATTTCCATGGACCACTGAAATCCCTCTTTACAGAGCAGGACACATGAAGTCGGCAAAAAGAAAAGCAATTAAAGTTTTCAAATGGTCCTTCTCATAGTAACTGCTCTGATAAACATTGTGGAAGGGACAGAAAGTGAGGTAGAATCACAAAATATGAAACTTTGAGTGGTACTGCTTTATGGGGACTAACAAAATACCAAATTACAACCGAAACGTGGGCAAGTACTGATAATTGTAAGTATACCAATAATTCACAATATAGCATTGCAGAATTTTTTTTCAAAATATCGATATTTGGGAGGTACTAGTTATTGAGGGTACCCTAAAAAGAAGGTCCTGAGGAGAATTATTCGTTTAGACAGAGAATTACTCGCCTCAGACATGAGACTATTTGACTTATAAGATACGAATCATAAGGTGATAAAGGTTATAATATCCTAAATATTAGCGAAATTGCATTCGCGCTAAAAACTATAAAAATATATAATTTTC
The DNA here is from genome assembly GCF_032173495.1 of Musca vetustissima. Lineage (NCBI taxonomy): Eukaryota > Metazoa > Arthropoda > Insecta > Diptera > Muscidae > Musca > Musca vetustissima. The sequence continues at coordinate 45,432 of NW_026886751.1, read as the reverse complement.
TTTCCCATGTCTTCTTTTTACACATCCAACAAAACAAGAACAAAAATGTAAATTCCAACATTTTTTATTAGGTAAATAACTCTTATTATTATCCCTTCATCGAACTTGAGTAGCATTCCTAATTGCAGTAAAATGGTCCGGCTACAAAATAACTGCCAATACACGTGAGAGCACCAGAAGCCTTAATTAACCAAACACACCCTTTTAATAAGTTTAATTTTCATTAGAGCTTTAAGCGTTTCTTGCAGACTCCTGGCTGTTGGTGGTGGAAGCATATTTCAACGTCATCGCATTTTTTACTTTAATTCTTTTGATTGTCACGAGATTCATCGCTCCCTCCCACGTCACACATAGACTTCACTGTTCGTCTGCTTGTTCCGCATTCTTTATCTGCTTACATTGCTAAATGTTATAATCTGTAAAAAAGTAAGACGTATCATAAGACATCATACCGCGTTATGAATACGTGATTTTAATCATCATTTTGGATACTTAGATTTTGGATTTTTAAAAAAATAATTTTTAAGGACTAACCGTGGCGTGGATTTTTGAAAGATATTTTTCAAGGAACAACGAGACGGTGATTTGTGAAACAGTATTTTATGCAAGGACCAACAGAGGCGTGTTTTTTAAATTGAATTATTTTTCAATAGTGCTAAATAGTGTTTTATTCATGGACGAAGGGAGGTGAGTATTATTTAAAGAACATTTCCTTAAAGAACATAGGCGTGCATTTTTTAAATAATATTTTAATCAAGGACCAAGCAGTGGTGTGATTTATTAAAACAATATTTCATTCGAGGACCAAAAAATATGTGGATTTCTAAAGAATTATTCCTCAAGGGCAAACATATATTGAAACTAGCTGACCCGGCAAACGTTGTTTTGCCTTATTTATAGGTAAATTTCATGTTAAACTAATTGTTAATTAGTTTTAATATTGCCGACATAGATTTGTATATGTTTGCTGTATATATTCTATATAAAGTTTTTGACTTTTAAGGGGGAAAATTTTGGCCAATGTTGACGCCGTATACCTTCCTTTCATTGTAACTGGCAGATTTATATCTTTATGAAGTTATCTTTATCTTTATGAAGTTAGAAGTTTTGATCCAACTAACTCAAAAAACCATATGTCTTACAAAACAACAATTTATTTAAACAATAAAGCTGGGTACAAAAATTGGGGAATTGTAAATATTCCTTAATATATTTACAATAAGTTAGCATATTTTCCTATTCACATACGATTTATTACTAATATCATTAAACTGTATTGAATTCTTTGATAGTTTTCGTTTTTACTAAAACATAAAAACATATTGTCTAGGTATTGGTAATTTTCTCAAAAATATTCCTAGTGCTGTTTCCTATTAAGGAGACGATCAAGTTTTGGTCAGTGGCCCAGATATCATATGGAATATATATTGTATTTATAATTTCACAACAATTTTTCCATTATTGTGCGCTTTTAAGCATCCTTATCCTAAAGTACTTGGAAAGTAGTAACGAAATAGGGTAAGAAATTTCCCTCATAATTGCCGGTATAGTTTTTGGTATATGCTCCACATAATGGAACCGCTTAATCTTTACTTTAACATGTCTTATTGTGTTTTTTCAAGGCAGTAAAAATCAAATTGATTGTAGAAAATTAATATATTTTGTGAAATTTCAATAATTGACAATTACTTAAAAATATTATACGCTGCCCATTTTCGCCCAAAATATGTCCAAAAAGAACTACGAAGATATGAAACCATAATGGTTCGATGAAAATGTATGGAAATGCTAATAACTTTCAAAATATATGTTGCAACATTTTCGCGGATTGTTCTCAAAATGTTCTTTCATTAAAACCTTTCCACTTCAATTGCAGACTACTAACAGAAACTTTAAGTCAAATCGGTCCAGCGGTTTCTTTAAAATAATTTTTGCCTATTTTCGCTGATTTTTCTCAAATTTTTCTTTCATAAAAATCTTCCCACTGTAATTACAGACAACTGAAAGAAATTTTGAGTCAAATCGGTCCAGGCGTTCTTAATTGATGCTTTAGTATAAATTTTTTTCGTCGTTTTTTTTCCAGCCGTTCTTAATTGATGCGTTAGTATACATTTTTTTGGCTCCAATTTTATATATGTAGGTAATTAGTTTAAGGACCTACATAAAGGTCGATTTAAAAAATATTGCTTCAACGTCAAATAGAAGATGGTAAAACTGTGCCAAATGCCTTTAAGGGACCCCCCACCCCATTCTCTGGGTCAAAATGTTTTTTTTTTATTTAATTCGAATCTACACTAATTCAAGAATGTCCCAGCAAAATTTCAAGTGAAAATCTCAAGAACTCTTGAAAATATAACCGATTTATTGTGTCAGCATCAAGTGATGGCTAAAGGGCTTCTCAAACTTTAAACGCGTTTTTCTCTTTTGCGATTGGCGGGCACGATAACTCAAAAACTAATAACCCAATCGATTCCAAATTTTTACACGTTCCTCTGTGAGTGTATAGCTATCGTATGAACTGGGATAAAGCCAATCGGTGAAGATCTTTCTCATTTTTAACTTGGTTTTTAGTCAAAAATCGGCGATTTTCCAAAAAATATTTTTTCAAATATTTTTTACTTGATTTACCAGAATGCTACGAATTATTGGTTATTTGTACGCAGCTTAAAGTTACTTATATGGTAGCGTATCACACTGGTGACCTCAATCAATTTATATTTGTCTATTCATATTTTTTCTTTTCTTCTATTTCTTTTATTTTGTTCATTTCGTTTTATCAATGCATTTTAAACGATACTTGGAAAGCATTTTAACGGCCTACATGAAACCAATTCTCCGTTAGTGTCATGTGATAGTGTTAAATTCTTATTATCCTTGACTGGAAAATGCAACAAACATCAACACAGCTCCTTTCAATTCAACAAAACAAATATAGCAATACTAGGATGCTACATGAAACCAATTCTCCGTTAACGTCATGTGATAGTGAAGGATTTTTGTAGTTTTTTTATTTCCTTGGCACAAAAAAGTTTCTTGGCCGCAAAAATGTTACTGTTAGTGAGCGCTTTTAGTTAAAAATAGGAATAAGGCAAAATAAAAATTATTTGTAGTTCTCAAATAATTTAAGTTGCGAACAAACTGTTCATTCTTTTTGCATATTTCTAGCCAGATAGAAGCAGTTACAGGACTCAAAAGAAGAAAAGTCAAACTCAAACGGGGTTCTCATAGATTTAAAACATCTTTGCAGAAGATTTTCGATGTAGGTTCGTATGCACAAAAGGACCCGCCATTTTCGGCGAAAAAAAAACTTCTTCGTAGAAAATTTTTCAACATAGTTTAGTCAGTACTTTTTTAAATTTCTCAAATTTCGGTACATTAATGTTCTTAGTTCAGTTTTGAAAATGTTTCAAATAGTAATGAGATTTTGTCTAGTGCTGGCTTTTTTTATGCAGACTCAAGGTATACCACATTACCTGCACTTGTGTTTACTGAAGAAATGTCTATTTTTTTCCCTAAATAGGTGATTATGTGGTGCAATCGCGCATATTATTTGATTTTTAGTTCATACTAATTATTTTAATCCTTTAGTAATAACGATTAAAATACATCCGTAAAACAAAAAATTATTTTTAAACTTCAACCGAATAAAAGTCCATTTCATGAAAAATTTAATTTTTGGTACAGATTGACAATCTGAATTAAATAAATTAAACAGATTATTGCTATCTTTTTTTTTGAGAGCAGCAAAATATAGAACATGTTTCAGTTATTCTAAAATTTGCAGTTTACAAAAAAAAGTGACTATACCACATTACCAACCTATACCGCATTTGCATCAAAATCTGAACCGATTTCAACAAACCTAATCAGGCATCATTTTTTTCTCAATAGCAAAATTTTACTCAATCAGACAAATATTGGAGTTTGGTGTATCATTCACAAAAAATCGGACGAAACTATATATAGGAGCTATATCTAAAATCAGACTGGATCTAATGCAGTGCTTTGTGCAAAATTTTGTCCCAATCGGACAAATATTGGGTGTTTAGGAGGCGCGAGAGTTGAGTGTAGGGAGACCAACAACAATTGCTCAAGTTTCTATCCGGCTCGTACGGACCAAATATTAAGGCGAGGGGTTTGCTCTACTCCTCGTCGTGGGTGTGGTGGTTGGGGGTGATCAATATATTAACTCGTGGGAGCGGGGGTTAAGATCTCAACAACAAGAACTCCCAAGCATTTACTGGTGTATGGAAAAGAAAGTTCAAAGAGAAATAAAACATAAGCATGTATTAGGTTAATTATTCTAAATATCTCGGTTTTATTGGTGGTTTCTTTTCTATATTCAACAACAAACTTACTGTTGTAATTTGGGGCGGCGACAGAGGCCTGTTAGTAAATAAGGCGTAGACGTTATTCGACTAAGTTAACTCTAAGGAGGTTAAACGTTAAGAGAACGCTGTGGTTCTTGCAATCACAGAGGATTGTGGTGATCGCTGTCGGTTGTCGTTTACTACTACATTTACATATTCCAATGGGAGAACATGTCAAGCAAGGAGAGCAAAACAACACCAACCACCGCTCGGTGGCATCTGCACTCTACGGTCTCCGCTCAGCAGACGTGATTGAATGAGCTCGGGAAGTTAAGTAAGAACGTATCAAACTTATACATAGGGATTTTGGTGCATCATTCACAAAAAATCGAACGAAACTATATATGGGAGCTATATCTAAATCTGAACCGATTTTAACAAAACTTCGCAGACATCAGTCTGCACCTATTTCATTACTCTGTGCAAACTTTTGTCTCAATTGGAAAAATATTGGGAGATTCGTGCATCATTCACAAAAAATCGGACGAAACTATATATGAGAGCTATATCTAAATCTGAACCGACTTTAACAAAACTTCGCAGACATTAGACTGGACCTAATTCAGTACTCTGTGAAAATATTGTACCAATCGGACATATATTGGGAGTTTGGTGTATAATTCACCAAAAATCGGACGAAACTATATATGGGAGCTATATCTAAATCTCAACCGATTTTCTCCATGCGATTTTCTCAATGCGACCTCTACTTTGATAACAAAAATACATGGACGGACGGGCAGACAGACAGACGTACATGCGTAAATCGACTCAGAAAGTGATTCTATGCATATTCTCAAAAGGAACCATGGGTCTATCTCAATTCCTTTTGCCTGTTACAAACATATGCACAAAGACATAATACCATAAAGTGTGGTACAGGGTTTTGTCGTATAGGTGCACAACATGTGGATACAATAGACGTAATATCTTTGGAGGACAATTGACATGAAATCAGACAGAAAGAAATATTAATTAGTTACCAGGCTGCCAGGAAAGGGTTTGACATATAATGTTTTCTCATTCATCTCATTAAATGTTTTCACATCTTATCCGTACCATGGCCTCGGAGAGCTTTTGCTATACAGCAGTTTCTTGTACATCAACTGGTAAAACAGACCCTTAACACGACTTCTTTATGTTTGATTTTATGTCTAATTCTACCTGAAAAAAATCATACCACAATTTTTAAAATTTTTTTTACAATTAATCTTTTTGTTTATTCCCATCAAATTCTTAGTAACAATATCCAAGTATTCATTCATACAAATGGATTGTCTATGACATCTGCTAAGGCCTTTGAAACATTTTTCATTTTCAACACTTGTGTTTGTCAATCAAATCACCATTCATTTGAATAAAGTTGCATCGGCCCACCAATTTGTCCCATGGGACAAAAATTGTATTCATTCCTACACAAATATAACGAAAATGACAGCAGTTAAACAGACATTCAACCAATAAACAAATTGACCACCATCGACCACCGGTCGACCAACTAGCAATCGATTGAATATAGAAACCGATACTTTGACAGATGCTTTTTAACTCTGTAATATGGCATGGTCAATTTCAGCACATTGGAAGACTTGTTCAATATTTGACATAAAATGAATACATTAATAATCACTTAATTCTAGTGTCTTATATGCGACACCAGAATCTAGTGATGATGATGGTGGTAAAGTTTTTGACAATGTACGGTAGAATTAAAATATATAGATATGTGGGCAATATTGACAATTTTTTAATATTCCAATTTTAAAAAAATCGGCTTTTTTGTTTTCGTGGTACAGCAACGATTTTTGGTAATCATCATTTGCTGTAAGACGATTTTGCAGAAAATGCGTTTTAAGTTTTCAATTTATGGGACAAAGGAACTTCTACAGCTTCTCAATTAGAATGAGTAAGAGATATTCATATGATTTTTTACACAACATGAGGCCTATCTTAGCGAAAAATCGTGCATCATTAACTCAAAAATCACGTTTTTATACCCTTCACCACACTGTGGTACAGGGTATTATGTCTTTGTGCATATGTTTGTAACAGGCAAAAGGAAACGAGATAGACACATGGTTCCTTTTGAGAATATGCATAGAATCACTTTCTAAGTCGATTTATGCATGTCCGTCCGTCCGTCTGTATGTCTGTCCATGTTAAATTGTAAACAAATTACATGTCGCATTTACGATCCGAATTGGATGAAATTTGGCATAAGTCACTTATTCGGCCCAAGGACGAACCCTACTGAAATTGGGAAAAATCGTTCAGATTTAGATATAGATCCCATATATATATATTTAACCGATTTAACGGTAAATGTACCTATATATCTTTCGTTTGCACGAAATTGGGTACAGCCTAATCATTTAGGTCTAGCATGATGTCTGCCAAGTTTCGTGAAAATCGGTCCAGATTTAGATATAGCTCCCATATATAGTTTCGTCCGATTTCATGTAAATGGTGCCCCAAAGTCCCTAAATATCTTTTGATTTGCACGAAATTTGGCATAACGTACTGAATTAAGCCTAGAGTGATGTCTGCCATGTTTCGAGAAAATCGGTCCAGATTTAGATATAGCTCCCATATATAGTTTCATCCGATTTCATGTAAATGGTGCCCCAAAGTCCCTATATATCTTTCGATTTGCACGAAACTTGACATAACCTACTGAATCGAGCCTAGAATGATGTCTGCCCAGTTTCGAGAAAATCGGTCCAGATTTTGATATAGCTCACATATATAGTTTCGTCCGATTTCATGTAAACGGTGCACCAAAGTCGCTATATATCCTTCGATTTGCACGAAATTTGGCAAAACGTACTTAATTGAGCCTAGAATGATGTCTGCAAAGTTTCATGAAAATCGGTGCTGATTTAGATATAGCTCCCATATTCGTCCGATTTCATGTAAATGGTGCACCAAAGTCCCTATATATACTTCGATGTGCACGAAATTTGGCATAGCGTACTGAATTGAGCCTAGAGTGATGTCTGCCAAGTTTCGAGAAAATTGGTCCAGATTTCTATATAGCTCCCACATATAGTTTCGTCCGATTTCATGTAAATGGTGCACCATAGTCGCTATATATCTTTCGATTTGCACGAAATTTGGCATGACGTACTGAATTGAGCCTAGTGTGATGTCTGCCTTGTTTCGTGAAAATCGATCCAGATAACACATCGATCTCTTACACAGATATAGCTCCCTTTTATTATAGATTGATTTTAAGTAATTGACGCATCAAGGAACCAATAGGAACAAAATGTTCTGAAATTAGTATAACCTAACCTGTGACAAGTTTGTTTGAAATCGCTTAATATTTGGATAGAGCTTCCATATATATTTTTGCCGGATTTCAAGTAAATTGGGCATCAAACTCCTCATGTTAGTCAAATTGACATCAAATTTTGTACAACGTACAAAATTGAGCATAGAATTACGTAGTTGCATTTTCTAGAAGTACAGACATAGCCCAACGGATGACATATTTATATTTGTTTGAAGTCGATTTACATACTTTATGGATACATTCACATTTAGATAAATATCACATATCTTATTTCATTCAATTTGATGTTAATAGTCCTGTTTAATATACCCATAGTGGTGAAGGGTATAATACAGTCGGCCCCGTCCGACTTTACTACTTTCCTTACTGGTTTGAGTTATGCCTGTCTTGCAGCAAAAAAGCGATATGTATATAGCTGGAACCGTGGTGCTTCGCTCCCCTGCTAAAGTTATGACCAATTAGTAAGCAATCTTTAAAATTTGGTAAACCATGGATTTTTTTTTTTTTTTGTAAGCTCACATTAACACTAGAAAAATGTGTTAAATGTCCATGTGTTCTCCTGCCTTGCTAATTAGAACTCCCAATATTGGTCCAATCAAGTCAAAAATTTGCACATAGTACAGAAATAGGTTCCGATGTATGCTATATCTAAATCTGAACCGATTTCTACGATGTATGATATATCTAAACCTGAACCTGATTTCAACGAAACTTGCCACTTATTAAATAATATTAACTTCGGTAGGTTGTGTCTATCAGCCTATCTATGGTTCTTTAGTGCACCATTTACTTAAAATCGGATGAAAATATATATAGGACGTATATGTAAATCTGAACCGATTTTCACGACACTTATCACACATCATTCTTATTTCAGTACGCTATGTCAAAATTCGTGTAAATCGAAAAATATATAGGGCTTTGGTGCTACATTAACATAAAATCGGACGAAAATATATATGGGAGCTGTGCCAATTTTCGTGCAACTTTGGTGCACCATTTACATCAAATCGGACGAAACTATATATGAGAGCTATATCCAAATCTGAACCGATTCTCACGAAAATTTGAGCACTTTATTCTAGACTTAATTCAGTGCGCTTTGGTGCACCAATTACATTATATCGGTCGAAAATATATATATGGGAGCTATGTCTAAATCTGAACCGATTTTCACGAAACTTGGCGCACATCATTCTATACTTAATTCAGTACGCTATATCAAATTTCGTGCAAATCTAAAGAGGGGAGGGACTCTATGCTTATTCTCAAAAGGAACCATGGGTCTATCTCGATTTCTGTTGCCTGTTAAAAACATACATATGTACAAAGCCATAATACCCTGAATCACAGTTTGGTAAGGGCAAATGTGTGTGCAGTACTAATTTGTGTATACAGTCCAAATTATTTCAATCGCTTCGTACTCGAATTGTTCGAATTCAGTCATCAGTATCACTTTTTTCATTCTAATATTTCCACCTTTATCATTTTCATAAAAACAAATTGGGAATTGGGAAAATATGCATGCATATGCATTTTCACGAATTTAGTGTCGAGCTATTTGGATTGCACCACGTCGTAGAATGCACGTACATTTTAGAACTAAATCAGAAGGCATTCTGAATCGAGTTCGTGTCCATTCAGGATATGAAGTATTCTATGATCCATGCCCTAAATTAATTTGTTTGAAAATAATAATAATATGAACATGTTATTCCTTAAAGTACCTGAAATGTTGCTATGCCAGGTGAAATATCAAATCAGGTGGTTATAAGCCTAATATTTTTCGATATCTTTGAACTTATAAACATAACACCTCGCATATATCCGATACCAAAATTGTAAAAATCTATCATTGAGCTCAGCTGGAAAGAGAACAACTAACAAAAAATCAGCAATATTAGAAAAAATATCCATGACATATTATCTAATTTGAAGGTTTTACCAAAATCTCCGTCCGATGTTACCTATTCGTATTGCTCATGCCAACTACCGATAACACTCAGTTTGGAAAACGGGAGTAAGAACTTCAACATACCGAAAATTGAACGGGAAATAATTGTGGCGTATTTCTAAAACGTTAATCTGTAGTGCATAAATTCTGGGATGCTGTTTCTTATTCACAGGAATCCGTTATCCCTAATTATAGCCAACTCTATGAGAAAAGTCGGTCAATGCCTTTATAGAACCGAAAATGGGGCGTGACCTGAATTTATATGCTATATCAAAACTTGGTCCTAAATGAATAATTTATCACCACCCCCCCAATATCCCGAAATGACAGATTCTATTACATTTAGACATACAATGAGAATGGGGATTAATTAATTGTTGGTATGAAGATTTGACACCACATGAGAAAATGTGGGGGATACCATTATATGGGTGCTACCCGGGAACTTGGATCAATATTGATAATTTTTGGAAGGAGATTTTGTTCTAACACGTGACAAAACCCCCCAAAATACAGAAGAATGAACTGATATTGACAATTTTAGTAGGATTCATGCTACCAAATAAAACAACCAATTACAGCTGATTAGGTTGAAAAACATGTCCAAATCCCCAAAGGATCGTATAATGTGGAGTGCCATTATATGAAGGCTTTTCGGAAGCTTGGCCAAATTTTGTTAGGAAAATTTTCTAATCGATGATCATCCAAAATATAAAATTACAGCTAAATACCAAATATACTTGGGCCAATATTGATAATTTTAAGTAGAGAGATTTTGTGCTCAAGAACTATCCCTTATATTAAGTTAAAAGCAATGCTGTTGAAAACCGTGCATAAGATCTTCAAAATACCGAATGTTTAGGGCTACCATTATATAGGCGGTACCCCGAAACATGTGCCAATATTGATAATATTTTGTACGGACACTTTCTGCTCAATTACAACCAAAAAACCGTTACAATTTCTCATATTGCGAGGTACCGTTATATGGGGATACCCTAAATAGTGAACTAATATTGAACATTTCTATCTTGAATTATATTTGTAAATTATACATCAGCAATAATGCTATGCAAGAGAACGTTTGCCGGGCCCGCTAGTAAATATATATATATATATATATATATATATCTGTGGTTTGTATATTTACTAACATTTTGCTATAATTGCCATTTTAAACCATTGCCTATTTTCTACTTGGTCAATTCTAATCTAAAAATAAGGGGCAATTAGTATGGGGCTACTGTTTCCCCTACCCCTATCAAAAAATTAAGTACCCTATGTTACCACAAATGTACTCAAAAATCGTCTTTGAAAATTTGAAAATCCGTTCAGTAGTTTAGGAGTCTACAGCTAACACTGATCAAACAAACTAACAAATAAACAGAAATTCTATATATAGATTGGACCGAAATATATATAGAACTTATTTATAAATCTGAACCAATTTTTAACAATTTAAAAAATATTTGTCCTAAGACGTAAAAAATAGTTGTAAGAGGTCATATTGTATTTGCGGCAATTTTTAGCGACTATGCTAAAATTTCTCATATGGATGAAATTGTTTTTCTTTATTCCCTCTCCAAACTAGGTTAAGAAGGGGATTCAGGTTCTACTGCAATGGCCTTCAACGAAGTTGAAGGCCATCTCTTTGTTCAACAGTAACTTTAGCTACATAACTTTGCGCCTAATTTAATTTTTTCTGCTCTCAAGTGAGGTTATTTTTCCCTCTCGAACATAATAACTATAACTATAATATAGTTATTCAATGTTATATTCAAATCTTTAATAATCTAATTGATATAAATAATTTAGTTAATAAATTTTTTATTTCCATTGATTTATAAAATGTATTGCATTTCATGTTTTAAACTCCAACGAAATGGAAATGGACACCATGTCTGCATGTGTTCAAATGTATGTTAACCTAGCCCAAACGAAAAACTTGTTCCCCTCCATTAAAATTAATTTGTTATGCCAGTAACCAAAATGTTCGTGTTTCCCAAAACTTATTCTGTTTTTAATTAACACTTATTTATTCATATAAATGTTGACATGTTTATAACTTTGACGCTAAAGGGTGCCTGCCTTAATGAGTATCCTTAAAAAGGACACACATTCACATAACAGAAAAGTTGAAAGCTTAAAAACTTAATTTAATAAGGTACGCCAGTACTGAAAACTCTTCAGCTAATTGCTGTAAATAAATTTATGTAAATATTGTGTCGAAGACAGGAAGTTGTCATTAAGGAGATTTTAGTAATAAGAAATTAATATTCTACACAACCCTCTCAGCCATATTTTTTTAGATTTTGCTTAGAATATTTTGACCCATAAGTTTTGGTAGAAAATTTTTAAAATATAATTTCGTGCAAAAATTGTTTTGTATCAAAATAGAAAGAAAGATAATTATAATTAAAAACATAACATTTATTTTGTGATTATAATAGAGTAAGTTTATGACCTTTTTCTTTAAAGTGATTTGCTGTAGCCGGAATCATTGAGTATTGTACTAATGTCGTCAAATAGTAGTAATGTCGTCAAATAGTATGGCTTTGTGCATATATATTTGTAACGGGCAAAGTGAATCAAGAAAGACCCATAATTACTGAGTCGATTTAAGAAACGCCCGACAATCTGTCTCTTTGTTTGTCACAAATTGTAAACAAAATACAGGTCAAATATTTTGATCCAAATGAGATGCAATTTATCACAACTAATTATATTGGTCCAAGGACAAATCCTATTAAAATTGTGAAACTCGGCTCAGATGAGATATAGCTCCCAACTTTTCTTCTCCAAAGGATGTAACTTCTAACGAATCAGGAATTAATTCTACTTAGTATAAATTTCATTGGAATTGTCGAATTGTAGACGTATAATGTTCCTTGTGGAACAAAATTTCTGTTATAACTTGCACTTCTAGGGGTTCCTCAGAATTACACAGTAAAAAGTTTTGGTTTAATTTTTAAACTTAGCGGAGTTAAATTCAAACTTCTTTGGAATTTAACTTAAAATTAATTCCAAAATAGTTTATATTTTAAACCCTATGGTACAAATTTAAACACTTCCTGGGTATAAAAATTACACCAACATTTGATTTAAATTTTTCTATAAAAGAAAAAAACAATTTCATTTGGTTTAAATATAACACCAAAAAAGGCATTAGAAAATGTTTTCTCTTTATTTTATTGCTTTAACGGAACCCGACCCCCCATACACGATTTTATTTTTTCAAAATTTTCAATGGACTGGTAAATCAATACCAATGATTGTTAAGGTTTGTAACTTTGCACATATATATTTGAAGATTTAAAAGAGAAGAAAAATAATTTACAAAAAAATTGTAATTGTTTTGTTGTTGTTTTTTTTTTGTAATTAAAGAAAAGTCCTTATTTTTGATGGCAGGCATGATAACTCCTCACTGGAACATCGGAATCCGAAAATTCCAACGGTGTTAGAAAAAGTACATATCTGGCTCTCGTATGAACGAGACGGACCTTTGAAAAAATATTTTTGGAAAATCACCGATTTTTGACCAGAAACTAAGTTAAAAAAATAAGGAAGTTCTTCACCGATTGGCTTTATCCTACTTCATACGATAGCTATACACTCACAGAGAAACGTCTCAAAATTTGAAATTAATTGGGTTATTAGTTTTTGAGTTATCGTGCCCGCCATTCGCAAAAGAGAAAAACGCGTTTAAAGTTTGAGAAGCCCATTAGCCGTCATTTGATGCTGCCAAACAAAATCGGCTATACCTTCAAGAGTTCTTGAGATTTTCACATGAAATTTTGTGGGGACATTCTTGAATTAGTGTAGGTTCAAATTAAATCAAAATAAAAAATTAAATTGTTTGAAACCGAGAATGGGTGGGGTCCCATTTATTGCTTTATTGCTAATTAAGCCAATAGGATTATGCTGGCATTTTATTTAAAATGTAGAATATAACAAGTTATGGGAAATAATTTAAGCTTTCACAAAATCCGCCATTTGGGAAATATAACTTGGGTTTTGCTTAAAATAAATTGCCATTTCCCGTTGGGAAGAGATTAGCAAAACATTTAGGAGGAATTAAATAAACATGACTGGGAAAAATAGTTAAAATATGATAATAAACTTGAAATGAAATCGCAAATATATAAACAACACATAAACTTAATGAACGTTTCCCAATGTTTTTAACATATTCCAGTTTTTTTTCGACATTACTGCGAACATTAAAATGCCTTTCATATTTGTAGGTTATACTTTGCTGATTTGTGTTCTTATATAAGTTTGGTTTACGGAAGATAAATAATGTTGCTGGTGTGGTAATTTGTTATGGTCATGCCATGATAGCCTTCTTGTCATTGTTATGCGGTCTGTGGCCATTGCTTAATTTTTTTTTTCTTTTTAGGTATCATCCGTACATCTGGCCTTCTGACGCAGAATATACAATAATATGTATGACATCCTTGCACTTTGTAAAACTTGTAATTGTTTGCACTTTATCTTGCAAATAAATAAGAAGTAAAGAAATGAAAGGTTACAACAATTTCTAACACCGAAAGGAAAGGCTATGTAAAAATCATGCTGTTCAGGAGCCAATACCATGTCTACATATTAAATTCGATTTTCCCAAAAGATGTCGTTTTTAAAGGAAGGTATAAGGGACAAACATATTCTCCATCGATTTTTAGCATATGTCACTGAACAAGTGAAATCTGTATATATAATGTATATACCGATTTTTTTTTTCAAAGACACATTCCAGTTCTTTTTCCGACTAAGCGCATTAAAGTAACATGAAACTTAATTTAAGGTATATTATGTCAAAATATAAAATATTGTACGTCAAATTCCACTGCAAGTCCCAGAACCACCTATATATTTATATTCCATAGTTTTTAAGCAATTTACGGTTAAAAATTATCTATATAAACAACAATTGTGTTGCTTACTTCAGGTAGTGTTAAACCACACCTTGCAGAAAAATGTCAAAATCTTCAATAATACTGCATGTTATGAGTATTTCACCAAAGACAAAATAATTCTACATAAAAATTCAATATTAGTTGCAAAACAAAAGTTTTTTATTAGTAAAAAATTATCTCTAAAATGAGTATTAATTATGGCGAACATTTCTGTAGAATATTCTGAGCAGCTTTAACCCCGCCTTGAATGAGTTTTCAATCACTTCTGGAAAAGGGGACCGAAAATTCCCCTTCAATTAGTCGGATGAGGATTAAACTTGTGAACCATAATATTCCGAAGACACTATGTACCTAAAATGCAAGAATTTCAGGAAATTATAATTCGAAAATGATAAAAATTCTTGAAAAGAGGGAATATTGTCCCGCCTTTTGAGGTTACCTCCCGAAATATACTTTCAAAACGCCGATACACGTGTCTTCTGTTTTTAGCCCCTCTTTCATAATCTGTTGGAATTTCCCGGTAATTATCAAAAAATGAAATTTGTCGCACAGTGTTATTATTCTTCCTTTTTCAATTTTCAAATATATGTGTGCAAAGTTACAAACCAGAATGGGGGGAGGGAGGTTTGCCTTTATAGAAGTGTTGCACCAAAGTCCCTATTATATTTCGATTTGCACAAAATTTGGCACTCGTACTGAATTGAGTGCAGAATGATGTGTGTTAAGTTTCGTGAAAATCGGTTCAGATTTAGATATAGCTCCCATATATATTTTCGTCCGATTTAATAGAAATGTTGCACCAAAGTCCCTATATATGTTTCGATTTACTGAATTGAGTGTAGAATAATGTGTGCTAAGTTTCTTGAAAATCAGTTCAAATTTAAATTCAGATTTAGATATAGTACACATATATTTTTTCGTACGATTTTAACGGAACTGCGTCTAGAATGATGTGTATTAAATTTCGTGAAAATCGGTTCAGATTTAGATATAGCTCCCATATATATTTTCATTCGATTTTATGTAAAGTGTGCACTAAAGACCCAAAGTTTGTACAATTGTCACACAATTTTGTTGAAATCGGTTCAGATTTAGATATATCTCCCATTTATATTTTCGTTGGATTTTAGGTAAATGTTGCACCGGTTGTCACGCATCGCATCAAATTGAGACTAGAATGACGTTATACTTGTTTTTAGTTGATGCAGATACAGACACAGTTTCCATATATATTACAAACGCGTATCTGATTGAGATTAAATTTTTGTAAATAAAATCGATTTACATAAATTTGTGGTGTTGTAAGTACTTGCCCCAATGAAATGAAATTTAGCATACGTTCCAGGAAGATCACATATTCACGTTTGTTCAATTTCATGTAAATCTTCTTTTGAAAAGGCGGAGTCTGTTAGGAGACATATGTAGAATATACCAAAAGTAGTGAAGGGTATCATATAGTCGGCCCATTCCGAATTTACTAAATACTAATATAATAACTATAAATGCAGACACTGCAGAAATAAAAACTGTAAAGTCAAAAATGCCACGTGAGATACGTCGTGTGAGTGACCGAGAAAAATAGTTAATAATAAATGTTATATTTCAATTTCATTAAAGATATATCAACATTTCTATTGTGGAGGGTACGAAAAAGTGGACTGAGTCAAACTTAAAGTTTTTTGTGTCAAATAAATTTAGAGCCATTATAACATTTTCATATTCCTGATTGCAATAAATTAACATTATATGAATTTTAAATATTTGCTGTGGAATCATTATAATTTCATTCAATCGAAAACATTATCGTGATACTAAAGAAACGCTTATTACCAACTTGCTCCTCAATCAATTTTGTATAGTTTTTCTCTTTCCGATATAATTAGATTCACTAAATGTTTTAGTTTCTTCTTCACTTGATGCTATGGACAGGTTAAATAAAAGACAAGATAATTCAATTGAGTCGAACAATCGCAGTTGACTCTTGAAAAGATTGACTGGTTGTCTGACTTTGAAATTACTGAATGCAACGTCAGTAATCAGTCGTAAAAATCCGACAGACATAATATTAGCACACGTTGGATTACTTCTGGAAGCAATGGAAATGAGTCTGGCAGCTTGAGGTTGTTGGCAATCGTATCTAAGTATTTTAGATTTGTAGATTATTGAGGTGTGATATCCGTCAAAAAAGGTACATTGCAAAAATGTTTAATAATTTTTTTTTTATTTGACTCTCAAATACTTAAAAGCGCATAAAGACATTTTTACTCCACATTCACTGTGGCATCATGGCTGTCATCTTCATCAACAGATTTTCTCCACAGCCGTAAATGGATTTTTATGATAACCGTGGTCGCAAGAGCTCTAGGTGTTGTTTGGATGACGAACAAAAAAAATATGAATGCTGAAGTCAGCCAGTCTCGCCGACGTTTTTATTTTTGCATACCATTGTGCACGTTTTGCTATCCAGCAGCTTGAAAGTACGGTTGTATTTCAGAAATTAAAAAAAAAATAAGATGAAATTTAAGAAAAATATAATTTAAGCTTGAAATTGAAACTGTGTGCAATTTTTCACTGATACTTCTGGATGACATTTTATGCTGTTGGCCAAATGTTGCTCTCTTTGAGTCATCAACTAAAGAGTGGACCATCGCAACGCAGGATGTTGGGAATGCTTTTGGCAATACGGAATTAAGATTCTAAATTACGAAACGAAGATAGTGACTAACATTCAGCATGCCTGAGCTAAGTCGTAAATTCGAACAGAATTAGTCACCAAGTTAAAATGTTATTTGTTCAAAAGGGATGAATTTTAACTAATTAAGTGCAAGGGAGTTATGTTTTGCAGGCCGAACTTCGTATACCCTCCAACATGATCTGGATATTAAAAAATACTGATCGAGACTTTTATATGGAAGTTTTCCAAGCAAATTGCTGCAATAAAAAAACAATTGAATTGACATGGACATACATTTAAAATGTTCAGTGAAGAATAATGTCAAAATCCCAAATAATGGGGGTTATGTTGGGATAGTGATTTTTTATCCAATGAATACCCAAAACATCGAGTTACAACATATTTATTTGAAATTCGTAGCCAAATTACAGAATTATGAGAAAATGTATAAAAAAATATGAGAAAATGTATAAAAACCACAGCAGACGAAATGGAGAAAAAAATAAGTCATCCTGTGACCAACGATAAATAAAATAAAATGTTTGCGCTTATAAACAATATTTTTTTCCCAAACAAATTTTACGAGTTCATTGTTTTCCATATCGATTAAGAAGAGACTTCTTTTTTCATCGATTCAAAAAAGACATAAAGGGGTTCATGCCCACATCAAATAACAACTAAATGAAACCGTCAACGCGCATCCATTGTCAACCACAATCCTTGCGGACATTATTTTGACGACAGTCGCTATTAAAATAATGGAACACAGTCACGTTCAAAGAATCTATAAATATTGTTTGTAAAAAAAATATGTTCATACATACAAGCAAGGCCTATATAAGGTCGGCCAGTAAGCGAATTCATAGAGAAACTTAAGTTTAACGTAATTTTTTCTTGCCGAGGCGAAATTTAACTGAATGTTGACAAAATATTAATATTTTCGTTTTGACGTCTAATATAATTTTGTATGTATGTATAGGTTTCAAAATATGAATTGATAGCAAACTTTATACTCACCTGTGCTTACTGGCCGACCTTATATAGGCCTTGCATACAAGCATATATTTTGAATTAATGTCACTATGGCCGTAGGTTTTTATATACCACAAAAGAAGAAACAGTATGCAGTAAAGTCGGACGGGGCCGACTATATGATAACCTTCACCACTATGGGTATATTAAAACCAGTGAGCGGAGCAGTATAGTCGGACGGGGCCGACCATACGATACCCTACTCAACTTCCATGAAAATCTTACTTTCTGTGGTTCTATATACTGAGATTGGGCAATATTTCGCGATATTCGCACACTTTTGACTAGCTAGAGGTCAGCAAATGTTACTAATAATCAGTACAGCACCTCTAATTACTTGTCCAGATTCCCTTCACCGTGGGTTGTGTTGTGATGTTCGGCTTTCGACTCGAAAAGTACAAATAATTAACTTGTCGGTCCACTTCATCCGAAAAATATTTTCTGATCATCACCTAACATTTTAGGCGCTGTCCTTGACCATAACTGGAACCTCATGGAACATTTCAAAGCGATCAGCGCTATATTTCCGCCCTCCAGTGTGGTAATATATTACTAAATAATATATGAATACTCAAGCACCTGTAAATATTTATTTCCGCATCCGAGTACCTACGACAATATAATTGGTATCGATTTAAAGGTCAACCACTCCTCTTGGATATACTATCAATTTCTCGGGTCTATGTCCTTCAATGGTAAATATATACGCTATAGAATACAAATTTTGTCATTTTTCACACAAAAGTTAGGGTCCATTTAACACGCTAAATATTGACCGATCTTTATTCAAACAGGCATGCTTGTTCTTTGGCCCGATCCCCTTTTCCATGCAAAAATTAGCGGTGTTTGGGCCATAATTGCGGCCTCTGGAGCGACCAGAAAAACCGACAAAAATATAGTTTTTGGTTCATTTCATCCCCTAAATATTAACCGATCTTTTCCAACAACAATAGGGGTCTTCATTGGCCAGAACCCATCCTACATACAAAATTTCGTGAAGATTGGTCCATAACTGTGGCCTGTATCGTGTATACAAATTATAATGGACAGACGGTCAGACGGACAGACGGACGGACGGACACACATGTCTAGATCGACTCAGCTAGTCGAGATATGACGATTGGTATACTTAAAGGTGGGTCTAGGACCAATATTTCACGGCGTTACAAACTTTTGGAGCTGCACAAAGCTATAATACCCTGACAACATAGTTGTGTAGGGTATAAAAATGCATCTCAACAGAGGGGCCATTAACATGAATTTGGATGAACTAAAATATGTGACCTTTATCTAAATGTGAATCGATTTATATGAATCCATAAACAAGTCATTCGTTTGTTTCAATGGAACAGAATTATGCATATTTGGAGCCTAATTAACACAAAGTCGGTCGGAAATATATATGGGCTACACCCGTACTTCTACACGCAATTACGTCATTCTATTCAGAAAAAATCATGTAGTGTTTGGTGCAGTATTTTCTTAATATCGGATAAAAATAGATATGGAGCTACATCCAAATATGAACGGATTTCAACGAAACTTGTCACAGGTTAGGTTAGACTAGTTTACGCGGGTCAATGTTGCCCGGGCACTCACCCACCCTCCGAAATTAATTTTTTCACAGTAAATTTATGTTAGCAACAGTGAATTTCATTTTCATATATATAGCATAGCTTCCATATATAATTTCGACCTATTCATGTTGATTGTACACCAAATAATCAGTGGGTGTCCGATTGCGATTAACTTTTAAACACTACATAATAGCGTGTGTCAAGTTTGCTTTAAATCGATTTACAAAATTTAGCATAGTTTGCAGAATGACATGTGTAGGGATTGATGTTAGTCGGTTTATATATAGATAAAGATCTTATATTTAAGTTCGTTCAATTTCATGTCAAAGTTCCTTCAAAAAGTCGAACCCAAATCCATTCATTTTTAATCAACTTCACAACCAAGTATATTCTATCAGGAAAACTTAATGTAAGCAAATACATGCTACAGATTGAAAATCGTAAAACAGTGAATTACCTTCTCAAATTAATTAAAATTATTTACCAGTATAGCATTTCAATCTAAGCAGAAAATTAAACACTGTCAAACGTAATAAAGCATATTGGTGTTTTGATACATTTCACGCATCAGTAAGTAGCATAACAATTTCCAGAAGCGCTGATGTTTGGAATGGTATATCAGCTGTGTCACTACCAATTGCCTTTAAGCGCCACTACTTAAAACCAAGACTAATCGATTCAAGTTAAAATGCCACTCCTTCTCTTCGTGCATATTTTATTTTCTGATTAAGCAGCTGTCAGTATTTTGTTATCCGCTGTCAACCCGTTTACCTTTTATATTCGTATAAATCTTCGATGTTTAACATATTTCTATAAGATATCAATAATCAATTCCGACCCTATAAAGTATATGTATTCTTGATTAGCGTAAAATTGTTTGACAATATAGCTATGTCCGTCGGTCTGTAGTAATCACTCTAGCCTCCAAATGAATTAAGATAGATCGCCTAAATTTAGCATACAGGCGGAGGGTTAGTATTTGGTGCTGATATTAGTATTTGGTGTACTTTATGGTTTTTCATTCAGTATCAGTATACCTATGGCGGAGGGTATCCAAAGTTCGGCCCGGCCGAACTTAACGCTTTTTCAATTGTTACTATTCTGAATGTTTCGTATTGCAAATTAAATATACTGGTTTTTTGTAACTTTATGCGTAACATTTACTCACATCCAGTTAGTAAGGTGTCTCTTTTGGAATTCTGAAGCTGTAGAGATGTAGCTGATGAGATGTTGTAAACAAATTTAACCAAGGATCTAAGGATTTCTGTATGTGTGTGATGATAAGATAGTAAAAAGATTCCAAAATATAAAGTATTTTAAAAGATATGCAATGGATTAATATATAGTTCGGGAAATATAAATATATAAGTATAATTTAAGTAACCGTATTCTCATATATTAACAATTTTCTATTAATAACAAAACATATAATTGATTTTCCAAAAGAATGCAACGTGTGCTGTATGGCACCGGTCTGTTGAAATAATATGTCGTTCAGGTCGATATCATCCAAGTCGGGCGAAAATAATTAATTGAGCACAGTCCATTCATTATAACGTGAGGATTGGCATTGACGTCGAGAAATTATGGGCAAATGACGCTAACAGCTTTCCAAACCGCACCAAACATTTATTTTACGTGAACTTTTACCTGTAATAAACCCATTGATTATTCGTAATGAGTTTCTTTACTACGAAGAAATTCGTCATTTTGTCCCTAAAGAAAAAATCCATTAGAATACCATCATATGTTCAGACACACCGAATTTGGTGTGCAATATCTACTAAAGGTCCATAGTGGCGTATAATGGATATTGTATAGTTTTCAAGATGTATACGACCAGGGGCATGTTCACTCATGACCAAAATAATAAGTAATTCTTCTTCTTTATGTTAGATATTGTACCCCACCACCCCGAATATATTAACATATAATATACCATAACACAAAATGGAGCAAACCATGTTTGCCAAGTTAGTTCTAAATGTATATATTTTTTTCGTTTAACGTTTAATATATAAGGGTCCAAGAAATATGGTATGTCAGCCCAATTAACAGGGTACGTTTTTATACCCTTCACCACACTGTGGTACAGGGTATTATGTCTTTGTGCATATGTTTGTATCAGGTAAAGGGAAACGAGATAGACACATGGTTCCTTTTGAGAATATGCATAGAATCACTTTCTAGGTCGATTTATGCATGTCCGTCCGTCCGCCTGTCTGACCATTGTAAACAAAGTACAGGTCGCATTTATAATCCGAATTGGATGAAATTTGGCATAGATCACTTATTTGGCCTAAGGACGAACCCTATTGATATTTGGAAAAATCGGTTCAGATTTAGATATAGCTCCAATATATATTTTCGTCCGATTTAATGTAAATGGTGTACCAAAGTCCCTATCGATTTGCACGAAATTTGGCATAGCGTAATGCATTAGGTCTACAATTATGAGTGTTGAGTTTCCTGAAAATCGGCCCAGATTTAGATATAGCTCCCATATATATTTTTGTCAGATTTAATGTAAATGGTGTACCAATGTCCTTATATATCTTTCGATGTGCACGAAATTTGGCACAGGTCTAGAATGATGTTTGTTAAATTTCCTGAAAATCGGTCCAGATTTAGATATAGCTCCCATATATATTTTCGTCCGATTTAATGTAAATGGTGTACCAAGAACCCTACACATCTTTCGATTTGCACAAAATTTGTGTGTGTGCTACATTTTTTTTTTATTTTTTCTTCCGATTTTATGTAAGTTTTGCACAAAAGACCGAAGGTTTTTCCGATTGCCTCACAATTTTAGTACAATGAACTGAAGTTAAAATAACCTAGCGTTTGGAAAGATATGAAATCGGTTAAGATTTGGATAGAGCTCCTATATATATTTTCTCCCGATTTCAAGTACACGATGAACCAAGAACTCAAAATGTGCACAAAACATACTGCAATTAGTATAACTTAACCTGTGACAAGTTTCGATGAAATCGGTTTACATTTCGATATAGCCTTTATATATATTTTCGTCCGATTTTTAGTAAATGATGTGTCAAACTACCCATATTTATCCAATCGGACACATGGATTGATATTTGCTTTAAATTGATTTACATAATTTTGTCCCATTATATGAAGAAGACGAAGTATAGGTTGCAGAATGACATGTTTATGAATCCATTTTCATATTAATGGTTCTTCTAAAATGCAACATTTGTTAGGATTCGTCTACTGAATATACCCAAAGTGGTGAAGGGTATCATATAGTCGGCCCCGTCCGACTTTACTATTTTCCTTACTGGTTTTACTACTGAAAGTGCTGTAGGGTATGATTTTTGTCTTTCCTTATTGTTTCTTTCTAACAATGAATTGCAATAAAGTTTTACATATTGCCGCTAATTCTTTCTATCTGTTGATTCAAATTATTCATTGGAGAACTTAGATAATTATAAAAAAGTATGTAAAGAAGCAAATTGGCAAACTAAACCGCAAAAAATGTTTGTTTAAAATCAATTTTTCCTATTACATTGTTTCCATTGTCTATAAACTATTTCCTATTTAAACATTCCTTTACTTGTGGTTTTTTAATATTTCCTACAGTTTTTCTCATGCCAACAAATGTGGTGAAATCGCATGTCTGTCAGTTGGTCTATATTGAATTCTGTTTCGCCAGGACGAAAATACTACAAAAATAAAAATAATAAAAATGCAAAATAGTCCTATACTCTTTCTCCATGTGGTGGGTGGAATTTTGATGACGGAAAGCCGATATAAGACCAATCAAAAGAAACAATTTTTACGATTGCAATTATTTTTGTTCATTTTAGTTGAACAAAATAAAATAAACTCTCCCTTTTGTAAAGAAGGAACAGGAATTGAAACATGAAAAGTGTGTCGTGTTATGCGCTCTAGCCATGATATGAAGTTCTATTTAATATTGAGCAGGAAAAATATTCCGAAAGTATAAGAATTGTTTCTTATATTTTCCTACAAAGTGAACATAGTGAAAACTAAAGGGTGAGGAGGAAAAAGGGGGTTTCCTGAAGGATTCAAACGCAATATCCTTCTATAACTAGTGGAATGGAGTCTCCAAAGGACATAATATTAAAGAAAAACTAAATTTTCCGTTAGAGGGGTGTATATAAAATAATATATTCTTCTCCCCACTCACATTTCACTTAAAATGTCTTTGACAATAATAACATTCCACTGTGAGTGAACCACTACAAAGCCCTTCGTGGGGGTTTCTTGTGTGCCTTTCTTTTGCCAAATATAAGATTGTATTTGAGACATACAAACATATGTATGAAGACTATCAATACTTTCGGAACTACTTCAAATACATCTTTCAATTGTTTTCCCTTAAAATGGGTTGTGTTTGTATGCTCTTTCTCAAGATTGTATACTATATAAAAACATTTCCTTTACTCGAAATGATATTCCAAGCTTAATCATTCTAATTCGAAAATACTCCTTTGGGGACAAATTTACATAACCATTTTTTGTTCCGAAGTTTTACATTTCATTACACTTTCTGTAGCATTCATCCTATTTATTATCAGTTGAACATTTTAGATTCGTATTCTTGTTTTAAGTTGTTTGTTGTTACCCTTAAAGTGATGTGGTTTTGACGTTTTCTTTGTATTTTTATAATTTTTCTATAAAGTTTCGTTGAGATTTGTTTTACAGGAACTTGGTTCTCAAGTTACTAGCCGACAACACTTTGGGAAAACCTGACAACACATAAAGCGATACGATAACGTATGCAGTATGAACTGTGAATTGTAACATAGTGTCTCTTCGTGACTATCTGGATGAGGAGACGAAGATACTACCTTCTCCCCCTATGCAGAATTTGGTTGGGTGTTACATAAACATTCACCAAGTCAGTGGAGGGGCAAAAACAATTAAAATCAGGATAATCTGTGCCCAACCAGTTGCTACAAAAATTACTTGAATTTTTTTGCCTCAATTATCTATATGATGGTATCTTGGGACAACAGCGTTGACTGGAAACTAAATATAAGAATCAATGTGGCTATACTCTATATATATGTAGTTAACGGCGGAACGAAATTAGAAAGACTTGTCGTAGGTGAATGAAATTTTGCTCATTGTCGAATTAGCGAATCAAAGAAGATTGATTTGGTACACCTCCCACACAATGGGACTTGACATTTTCATTTGTATTGCAAAAACAATTAAAATCAGGATAATCTGTGCCCAACCAGTTGCTACAAAAATTACTTGAATTTTTTTTTGCCTCAATTATCTATATGATGGTATCTTGGGACAACAGCGTTGACTGGAAACTAAATATAAGAATCAATGTGGCTATACTCTATATATATGTAGTTAACGGCGGAACGAAATTAGAAAGACTTGTCGTAGGTGAATGAAATTTTGCTCATTGTCGAATTAGCGAATCAAAGAAGATTGATTTGGTACACCTCCCACACAATGGGACTTGACATTTTCATTTGTATTGCTATCATATTTTTGTCCGATTTCATATAAATGGTACATCGAAGACGCAAAGTATGCCCGATTCTTCATAGTTTCTAAAATGACATGTTTATGGATTGTATTGTAAATGCCTTGTTAACCTCGAAGTGAGGCTCCAGCGAAATTCTCATGCAGTTTATGTCGTTCGTCAGCTAAGTACTTCGCTTTGTTACAAGAGTCATTTGGGTATGAAAGGTTGTTTGTATAGAAGCAATAGCTTCTGGGGAGAATATCCCACTGATCCTCATCAGTTCCCTTGATGAGGATCAGTGGCGTGATCCGAAACTATAGTCTTCCCTGCCTTACCCATCGGCAAACAATGCCATACATTCCCCACTAATAAATAGTTGTTTTTTATAAAAACAACAAACTGGGATTCAGCCTGACTATTTTGCAAAAAACAAAATATAAAACACTAGCGGGCCCGGAAAACGTTGTCTTGCCTAGCAATGTAGTTGATCTATAATTTTCGTCATTTTAGGTTGGTTTTTATACCCTCCACAGATTTTTGTAAAATATTGGTATTTGCCCGAACACACAGAAAATAACATTATCTAAAATTTTATCATTATGGGCTATTTGCTATTTTTGTCTTCTAAAGTTTCGTTGGATATAAGTTGATTAATAATTGAATTCGTGGAGAATAAATTTAAATTAAAAACATTTAAATGCACATATAAGTTTGACTTCCGGATTACATTTCCCCAATATATTTATAAGACTTCCATATAACGGTAGCGCAATATTAAATTAGCTTTTTATACCCACAACGATTTAATTATATTAAATTAGCTTTTTATACCCACAACGATTTAATATAGAACTTTGAAATTTGCACATTTCTACTACTCATAAGATATTTGGTATTGAAAATGTTAAATTTTCCTTCACTTTTTAGGGTAGCCCCCAATAATCCACAGAATTTCTTATAATTTAATAATAGGGATACTACTACTAATACTGCCTAACTAAAATGATCAATATTGGCCCAAGAATTCGAATATCCCCCATATAACGGTATACCTAAAATTCGGTATTTGGCTGTAATTTTATATTCGCCCAAGCCTCCAAATATCGCCTATATAATAGTACTCCACATTTTCGATGCTATGGGGGATTTGGGCACGTTTTTAAATATAATCGGCATAATTAATTTGGCATATATCCATTCCCATTGTAGTAGCTGTAATATATCATTCCGGGATGGTAAAACACATTTTTGCGGAAACATTTCTATTTAGGGCCATTTCTATTTAGGACGTTGACCGAATTGGGTTGGCCTAACGTATTCAAAAGGTGCCATAAATATTTCCCGTTTAATTATCGGTATGCCTGTAATTTTTAACATTATTTTTTCAGAGCATGGACAACTTACTACTACATAATGCTGAAACATTGTCCCCACCGATTTAGGGAATCTACAAAGTGCGAAGTTTTGTGTTTATAAGTTCAAAGACATTAAACCACGATTAGGAGAAGATTTGATATTTCTCGTGACATTGCAACAATTTAGGTACTTTGAGGATCAATATGTCCCTATTATTATTATTTTCAAGAAAATAATCTAGGGCATGAATCTTAGAATCAGAACTCTATTCCGACTGTCTTTTGATTTTCATCCTTGCATTTGTCCCAAAATTTACGTGGACTTTATAGAAAACCGTGTACATACAATGATCGCGTGTACATTCAATTATATACTTCTCAATTTTTTTTGTATTCTCACAAAAAAAGTTTCAATACAATGTCAATCCAATTGAAATGGAAAATTTTCAATAATTGAAAATGAAGGCTTATAGAATTGACTTGCTACCAATTCTAGCCCAAAATATCTCAAAAAGCAACTACGACGTGTTGCAATCAAATAGCTTGGTACAAAATTCGTGGAAATGCAAATATGCTTCATAATATTTTTTTTTGCAAATTTTCCGCGGTTTTCAAGATCAGATAAATCAGATCAGATAAATCCATTCAGCCGTTCTCGAGTTTTAGCGAGACTAACGAACAGCAATTAATTTTTATATAGTAATACAATAGTTTTTTCAAGGCAATGACAATCCAATTGATGGTAGAAAATTAACATATTTTGAGAATTTTCCATAAATGATAATTACTTAATAATTTTAAACGCTGCCAATTTTCGCCCAAAATATGTCCAAGTAGAACTACGAAGAGATGAAATCATAAAGGTTCGATATAAAATGTGTGGAAATTCTAATATATTTCAAAATATATTTTTGCAACATTTTCGCGGATTTTTCTCGAAATGTTCTTGCATTAAAACCTTTCCACTTCAATTAAAGACTACTAACAGAAACTTTAAGTCAAATGGGTACAGCCGTTTCTTTAAAATAATTTTTGCAATATTTTCGCGGATTTTCCTCAAAATGTTCTTTTATTAAAACCTTTCCATTTCAATTATAGACAACTAACAGAAATTTTAAGTCAAATCGGTACAGCCGTTTTTTTTAAATTATTTTTTGCAAGATTTTCGCGGATTTTTTTCAAAATTTTCTTTCATAAAAACCTTCCCACTGTATTTACCGACAATTGAAAGAAATTATGAGTCAAATCGGTCCAGCCGTTCTCAATTGATGCGTTAGTATACATTTTTCTTGCTCCATTTTTATATATATAGATTAATAATTTCGTCAGGTTTAATGCCAATGGTCCTCCAAATATACTACGTCTTCCAATCTGCAGGATGTTTTAAACATTCAACCAAAATCATTAGAGAGGAACTTTTAATAAAATTGGTATTAATCGACATAAACATTTTTTATCGACATATAATTTTATTCTGATCGGGTGAATATTTCGATATTTATAAAACAGAATGTAAAAATTGGATATTTAATATTTATTTACCGATCGATGCATTTTGAATATTTATTTGACAATTTTCAAGAACTAAAATAAGTTTTCTTTGTACCGATCAGGACCCCCGACCCCGCTCATTGTTTTAGAATATTTGGCAATGAACCACTGCCGATCTTCCACTTTCCAAAATCTTCCCTTTTCAGCCTTTTTTATTGTTCAATATATTGTAAATTTTAATAACTACTTCAGTCATAACTAATTATTTCAAAATGAAAAAATAAATGTTCACGCCTTCATTTACCAACTGTTTTCATTTAGAAAAGTGCAATTGTGGATGTTTTTTAAACATTTATTTCCCCGCCAGATAGTAAATAATGCGTTTTAAGTATATTCAGTTTGATTTTAATGGCCAGGACGTGTTTAACAAGTTGTCTAGACGAAATGAAAGACCAGAAGGACATCAGCCACCAAACAAAAATATAGTAATAATAAAAGTTTATGAAAAAACAACAAAACAAAAATGCCGAAATATGCGAACGCGTGATGAAACTTTTCATAAAAAAATTAACTTTAATATATACAAAACGTGGGGTCTATAGTGCAACGTACACATAAAATCAGAGAAAAATATGTATGGGCGCTGTATCTGAAATGATTATCACAAAATTCTACAGAGTTTCTTAAACTTGCATTGCTATTTTATTATAAACACTAGCTGGACCCGTGGCTCTTTGCTGCCCCTACTAAAGTTACAAACGTTAAATTTGAATAGGATGTATTTAAACTAATCGATTATAGCAACCTTTATGCAGCTGCAATAAATACTATTCTTATACCCTTCACCACACTATGGTTCATAGTATCATGCCTTGGTGCATATGTTTATAACAGGCAAAAGGAATCGGTTCCCTTTGACACAGTTTACTTATTTGGCCCAAGGACAAACCCTATAAAAATTGGAGAAAATCGGTTCAGATTAAGATAAAGCTCCCATGTATAGTTTCGTCCGATTTAGTTAAATGGTGCCCCAAGCTCCCAATCCCGATCTAGACAATATTTTGCACAGTTTACTATATTAGGTCCGGATTGATGTATACAAAGTTTTGTTGGAAACTGTTCAGATTTTGATATAGCTCCCATATGTAGTTTCATCCGATTTTATGTAAATGGTGCACCAAATTCCCAATATTGTTCCGATTCCAATTTTGCCCAGCGTACTGAATTAGGTCCGGATTGATGTATGCGAAGTTTTGTTGGAATCAGTTCAGATTTAGATATAACTCCCATATACAGTTGTATTCGATTTTATGTATCATAGCATACTATCAGTGTTTGTCCGATAGTGATAAAAATTTACATAGCGTATTGAAATTATTGCATGTTGACGTCCGTGTAATTATGTTGAAATAGATTCAGATTTAGGTATAACTCCCATATATATTTGAATCCGATTTTATGTAAATGGCACACCGAGGACTCGATGGTTGTTCTATATTTACCAAATGTTGCATCGGGTATGGTATTTAGCCTTGAATGATTTTTATTAAGTTTGAAATCGGTTCAGATTTAAATATAGCTTACATAGATACCTTATGTAAACTTTGCACCATAAATCATGTTTTATTTGCATGATATTTTGTTGATGAAATCGGTTCAGATATACATACATATAGCTCCCTCATATATTTTTGTTGGATTTTTCATCTAAATGAGTTACCAAATAACTAATGTTTTTTTATACCCTTCACCACACTGTGGTACAGGGTATTATGTCTTTGTGCATATGTTTGTAACATGCAAAAGGAAACGAGATAGACACATGGTTCCTTTTGAGAATATGCATATAATACAGGCACTTTGGTTAAATAACACGCCCAAAATTCCCAAATTTATGGGTATGGTTATATGGGAGCTACACTAAAAAGTGAACCAAATTGAATGTAGTATATTGCGAACCCAAAGTACCAAATTGGAGTCAATTCGGTTGAACGTGAGTCCGAAAGCTTCCATATATATTTTCGTCCGATTTTAATTAAATGGGGCACCATATTGCCAATATTTGTCCGATTAAGACATATTTTTGCACGGCTTACTAAATTAGATCCAGATTGATTTATGCGAAGTTTAATTGAAATCGGTTCAAATCTAGATATAGCTTACATATATAGTTTCGTCTTATTTTATAAAAATTGAGACACAATTTTACATATCGTATTGAAGTTACTACAGGTTGACATCTGTGAAATTTTCTTCCGATTAAAGGTTCAGAATTTGTCAGATTTTATAGACTATGTTTGTTCTATATTCACAAAATTGCGCGGCCTAGTATGCTTTTTATTAAATATGAGATCGGTTCAGATTTTAATATAGCTCACATATATACTTTAGTCCCATTTTATGTAAGTGGTGCACCATAGGTTTGATGTAAATAACTCCCTCATATATTTTTTCCGATGTTTTGCAAATGGTGCAAATCGAGGAGCATATGTCTGTTCGCTTTACATGAAATATTGCATAGCGTATTGGATTGAAGACGTTTCAGATTTAGATGTAGCTTCCATATATATTTTCATTTGATACCAAGTTTGTCCGTGTTTTTAATTTAGTTCAAATATCTATGTATCACACGCAGTTAATTTCGTCCGATTCCATTTCAGTGGTGCTCCAAAGATTCTATGCCTCTTGTATGTACCCAAAGTGGTGAAGGGTATCATATAGTTGGAGGGTATCATAATTTAAAGAGATCAGAGGTCTATATTATCAGGGTCTCCATAAACTTCAGAACTTATATTAACATTCCCAGACTGTCTATATATAAAATCTGAACATTTGCTTGACGAACTAGACTCCCTAGCCTTTATGTCTTCCATTTAGAAACTCTGAGATTATCATGTATCATCGGGACTCCCTTTGCGCTGCTTAACCATTTTGCCTAATTGGCCCTCAACCATACAATATAGACTCTCTGCCATTTAGTATAATCAATTTTATCCATTAACCATTAACAGATTATAACCGAAAATTATAGAAGTTAAACACATTTTTTTTCTAAATAGCGCTTTTGCGAATGGCGGGCACGATAACTCAAAAACTAATAATCCGATCGATTCCAAATTTGGGACGTTTCTCTGTTAGTGTATAGATGTCGTATGAACTAGGATAAATCCAATCGGTCAAAACCTTCCTTATTTATACCCTTCACCACACTGTGGTACAGGGTATTATGCCTTTGTGCATATGCAGGCAAAAGGAAACGAGATAGACACATTGTTCCTTTTGAGAATATGCATGGAATCACTTTCTAAGTCGATTTATGCATGTCCGTCCGTCCGTCTGTCTGTGCATGTTGAATTGTAAACAAAGTACAGGTCGCATTTATGATCCGAATTGGATGAAATTTGGGATAGGTCACTTATTCGGCCCAAGGACGAAACCTATTGAAATTGGGAAAAATCATACATATATTTAACCGATTTAAGGTAAACGGTCCCTATATATCCTTCGATTTGCACGAAATTTAGTACAGCCTAATCTAATGTCTAATGTCTGCCAAGTTCGGAAAATCGGTCAAGATTTAGATATAGCTCCCATATATAGTTTCATCCGATTTCATGTAAATGGTGCGCCAAAGTCCCTATATATCCTTCGATTTGCACAAAATTTGACATAACGTACTAAATTGAGCCGAGAATGGTGTCTGCCAAGTTTCGTGAAAATCGGTCCTGATTTAGATATAGCTCCCATATATAGTTTCGTCCGATTTCATATAAATGGTGCATCACAGCCCCTATATATCCTTCGATTTGCACGACATTTGGCATAACGTACTGAACTGAGCCTAGAGTGATGTCTGTCAAGTTTTGAGAAAATCGGTCCAGATTTAGATATAGCTCCCATATATAGTTTCGTCCGATTTCATGTAAATGGTACCCAAAGTCCCTATATATCTTTCGATTTGCACGAAATTTGGCATAACGTACTGAATTGAGTCTAGAATGATGTCTGCCAAGTTTCGTGAAAATCGGTAAAGATTTAGATATAGCTCCCATATATAGTATCGTCCGATTTCATGTAAATGGTGCGCCAAAGTCCCTATATATCCTTCGATTTGCACGAAATTTGATATAACGTACTGAATTGAGCCGAGAATGATGTCTGCCAAGTTTCGTGAAAATCGGTCCTGATTTAGATATAGCTCCCATATATAGTTTCGTCCGATTTCATATAAATGGTGCATCAAAGTCCCTATATATCCTTCGATTTGCACGAAATTTGGCATAACGTACTGAAATGAGCCTAGATAGATGTCTGCCACGTTTCGAGAAAATCGGTCCAGATTTCTATATAGCTCCCATATATAGTTTCGTCCGATTTCATGTAAATGGTGCACCAAAGTCGCTATATATCTTTCGATTTGCACGAAATTTGGCATAACATACTGAATTGAGCCCAGAGTGATGTCTGCCTTGTTTCGTGAAAATCGGTCCAGATTTAGATATAGCTCCCTTTTAATATAGATTGATTTTAAGTAATTGACGCACCAAGGAACCAATATGCTGGTAGGAACAAAACGTTCTGATATTACTATAACCTGTGACATGTTTGTTTCAAATCGCTTAATATTTGGATAGAGCTTCCATATATACTTTCGCCCGATTTCAAGTAAATTGGACATCAAACTCCTCATGTAGTCAGATTGACATCAATAATAATAAAAATGCACAATTTTGCACAACTTACAAAATTGAGCATAGAATTACGTAGTTGCGTTTTCTAGAAGTACAGACATAGCCCAACGGATGACTTATTTATATTTGTTTGAAGTCGATTTACATACTTTATGGATAGATCTAGGTAGATTCACATTAGGTAAATATCACATATTTTATTTCATACAATTTCATGTTAATAGTCCTGTTTAATATACCCATAGTGGTGAAGGGTATCATATAGTCGGCCCCGTCCGACTTTACTATTTTCCTTACTGGTTATACCCTTCACCACTCTGTGGTACAGGGTATTATGTCTTTGTGCATATGTTTGTAACAGGCAAAAGGAAACGAGATAGACACATGGTTCCTTTTGAGAATATGCATAGAATCACTTTCTGAGTCGATTTATGCATGTCCACCCGTCCGTCCGTCTGTCCGTCTGTCCGTCTGTAGATGTTAAATTGTAAACAAAGTACAGGTCGCATTTATGATCCGATTTGAATGAAATTTGGCACAGGTCACGTATTTGGCCCAAGGACGAACCCTATATATATATATATATATATATATTTAACCGATTTAATGTAAACGGTCCCTATATATCTTTCGATTTGCACGAAATTTGGTACAGCCTAATCATTTAGGTCTAGAATGATGTGTGCCAAGTTTCGTGAATATCGGTCCAGATTTAGATATAGCTCCCATATATAGTTTCGTCCGATTTCATGTAAATGGTGCACCAAAGTCGCTATATATCTTTCGATTTGCACGAAATTTGGTATAACGTACTGAATTGAGACTAGAAAGATGTCTGCCAAGTTTCGAGAAAACCGGTCCAGATTTCTATATAGCTCCCATATATAGTTTCGTCCGATTTCACGTAAATGATGCACCAAAGTCGCTATATATCTTTCGATTTGCACGAAATTTGGCATAACGTATTGAATTGAGCCTAAAATGATGTCTGCCAAGTTTCGTGAAAATCGGTCAAGATTTAGATATAGCTCCCATGTATAGTTTCGTCCGATTTCATGTAAATGGTGCACCAAAGTCCCTATATATCTTCACATTTAGATAAATATCACATATTTTATTTCATACAATTTCATGTTAATAGTCCTGTTTAATATACCCATAGTGGTGAAGGGTATCATATAGTCGGCCCCGTCCGACTTTACTATTTTCCTTACTGGTTATACCCTTCACCACTCTGTGGTACAGGGTATTATGTCTTTGTGCATATGTTTGTAACAGGCAAAAGGAAACGAGATAGACACATGGTTCCTTTTGAGAATATGCATAGAATCACTTTCTGAGTCGATTTATGCATGTCCACCCGTCCGTCCGTCTGTCCGTCTGTCCGTCTGTAGATGTTAAATTGTAAACAAAGTACAGGTCGCATTTATGATCCGATTTGAATGAAATTTGGCACAGGTCACGTATTTGGCCCAAGGACGAACCCTATATATATATATATATATATATATATATTTAACCGATTTAATGTAAACGGTCCCTATATATCTTTCGATTTGCACGAAATTTGGTACAGCCTAATCATTTAGGTCTAGAATGATGTGTGCCAAGTTTCGTGAATATCGGTCCAGATTTAGATATAGCTCCCATATATAGTTTCGTCCGATTTCATGTAAATGGTGCACCAAAGTCGCTATATATCTTTCGATTTGCACGAAATTTGGTATAACGTACTGAATTGAGACTAGAAAGATGTCTGCCAAGTTTCGAGAAAACCGGTCCAGATTTCTATATAGCTCCCATATATAGTTTCGTCCGATTTCATGTAAATGATGCACCAAAGTCGCTATATATCTTTCGATTTGCACGAAATTTGGCATAACGTATTGAATTGAGCCTAAAATGATGTCTGCCAAGTTTCGTGAAAATCGGTCAAGATTTAGATATAGCTCCCATGTATAGTTTCGTCCGATTTCATGTAAATGGTGCACCAAAGTCCCTATATATCTTTCGATTTGCACGAAATTTGGCATAACGTACTGAATTGAGCCTAGAAAGATGTCTGCGAAGTTTCGAGCAAATCGGTCCAGATTTCTATATAGCTCCCATATATAGTTTCGTCCGATTTCATGTAAATGGTTCACCAAAGTCTCTATATATCTTTCGATTTGCACGAAATTTGGCATAACGTACTGAAAATCGGTCCAGATTTAGATATAGTTCCCTTTTATTATAGATTGATTATAAGTAATTGACGCTCCAAGGATCCAATAGACTGATAGGAACAAAACGTTCTGAAATTAGTATAACCTAACCTGTGACAAGTTTGTTTGAAATCGCTTAATATTTGGATAGAGCTTCCATATATATTTTCGCCCGATTTCAAGTAAATTGGGCATCAAACTCCTCATGTTAGTCAGATTGACATCATATTTTACACAACTGACAAAATTGAGCATAGAATTACGTAGTTGCGTTTTCTAGAAGTACACACATAGCCCAACGGATGACCGATTTATATTTGTTTGATAGATTCACATTTAGATAAATATCACATATTTTATTTCATCCAATTTCATGTTAATAGCCCTGTTTAATATACCCATAGTGGTGAAGGGTATCATATAGTCGGCTCCGTCCGACTTTACTACTTTCCTTACTGGTTTTTAAATTGGATTGTGGTAAAAAATAGGCGATTTTCCAAAAATATTTTGTCAAAGGTCCGTCATTTGTTGATTTTTGAGCGAAATTAATAATTCTAGTTCAGAGCCAGACATGTACCCTTTCTAACACCTATGGAATTTTCGGATTCCGATGTTCCAGTGAGGAGTTATCATGCCCGCCATCAAAAATTAATTAAAAGTTTTGAATTACAAATTAACCAAAATGAGGAAGTTAAAAAAATATTATTTAATTATACCCTACACAACTATGTTGTCAGGGTATTATAGCTTTGTGCAGCCCCAAAAGTTTGTAACGCCGCGAAATATTAGTCCTAGACCCACCTTTAAGTATACCGATCGTCATATCTCGACTAGCTGAGTCGATCTAGACATGTGTGTCCGTCCGTCCGTCCGTCTGTCCATTATAATTTGTAAACACGATACAGGCCACAGTTATGGGCCAATCTTCACGAAATTTTGCATGCATGATGGGTTCTGGCCAATGAAGACCCCTATTGTTTTTGGGAAAGATCGGTTAATATTTAGGGGATGAAATGAACCAAAAACTTTATTTTTTTCGGTTTTTCTGGTCGCTCCAGAGGCCGCAATAATGGCCCGAACTTCGTGAAATTTTGCACGGAGAAGAGGATCGGGCCAAAGAATAAGCATGCCTGTTTTGAAAAAGATCGGTCAATATTTAGAGGGTCAAATGGACCCTGACTTTTGTGTGAAAAATTACAAAATTTGTATTTTATTGCCTATATATTTGCCCCTGAAGGACATAGACCCGAGAAGTTGATTACATATCCAAGAGGAGTGGTTGACCTTTAAATTAAGACCAATTATATTGTTGTATGTACTCTGATTTGGTAGTTACAACTAAATATTTACAGGTATCTCCGTATTCGTATATTATTTAGTAACCCATTATCACTCTAGAGGGCGGAACTATAGCGCTGATCGCTTTGAAATGTTCCATGAGGTCCCGGGTATGGTCAAGAACAACGCCTATAATTTTCGGTGATGATTAGATAATAATTTTGGAATGAAGTGGACCGAAAACTTAATTTTTTGTGTTATTTTCGAGTCGATCTATGGACCACAAATGAAAGCCGAACATCACAACACAACCCACGGTGAAGCGAATCTGGACAATAGCTGTACTGAATACTAGTAATATTCGGAAAATATGTCAGTGTGAGGAAGAGGAGCTGTTTACCACTAATCGGGCAAGAGGGTGCAAATATCACGAAATATTGCCCAGGCTCGGAATAAACATCCGCACAAAATTTGAGTTCCGTGGTAGTTGTGTAGGGTATCGTATGGTCGGCCCCGTCCGACTATACTGCTCCGCTCACTGGTTTTTATGTTCCATTGGTTTAAAAAAATAATACTCTCATAACATGACTATAATATTGTTATTTCATAATATTGTTGGTCAAACTTACTGCAACAATTGAAACTTATTAATTGTAATATTGTGTGGAAAAGAGAAAATTAACAAAATCACTCAATTTTGTCGTTTTTCTAAACAAAGTTTCAGTGACATATCACCTCCAGTAGAGTTTTAAGGTGCACAGCCGTCTCAGAATGTTCAATGTGTTATTAAGAGTTGGAGACTATGAATTATAGATAAAGATAAAGTTCGAATGTACGCGCCGTTGATGGTGATGGTCGTTGCGATCCAGGAAACAAAGCTGTCCCAGAACTGTAGCTTACCGCGTTGCAAAGGTTGCAACGTTCTGCGAAAGGATCGTACTAGAGGCGGAGGTGTATTATATAAGACCGCTATGTACGCTACTTAGTTAGCCAATTAAAATCAATACCGACAATAAATACAATGTTGGTACCATTTAGTACCTATGTTCTTTTATAGTATGTATTTCCAAAACTACTTTCATATTTCTACACTACACACCAATTCTGACCCCAACAAAAAGATAGCACTATACTAAATTCGGTAGTATTTATTACCCTGTATACTCTTGTAATACTTATTTAAAAAATACAAATTTCAAATATAGGTTAACTCAAATCCAAATATATATGTCGATCGACTCCTCAATACCCAAGGGTGCGATAACTTAGCCTTCAAGTCAAAAGAGTATTATGCGAGCACAAAAGGAAATGTGGCCAGACAACCTGAAGCACCGGAAAAGTAAATTGTGTCACCGGAAAATTAAATTGTGGGCAACGGTTAAGTCATAAGGGCGCTCCGACCCGAGGAGATACCACCACAATTTACGAAGGAGGACATTGCAGATGTCAAAACACGTTGGGCTCGAAGGAAATAATTATGGCAACGTTGAAGCAGCAGGATGAACCCGGAGTTGAGTATTTAACATCAACGCTCAACATGTCGTTAACCACCCACATAGTTCCTGAAGCCTGGAAAATATGCAGGGTGGTCCCGCAACTGAAGTATATCAGCAGGCCGATTTCACTCTTGTCGCCAGTAGCAGCCAGACTCTTCAGCCGCTAGTTCTCCCTTCGCTGATGTGCAGTTTTCCAGCAGCATCGATTTCGTAATATTAGCAGAGGAACTAACCATAACAGGCGCCTTTGTTACCGTCTACCATGCCAGCCTGTTTGAGGACATAGAGAAGACAAACCTCCAGCCATGTAGGAAAGATTATATAATTATCTTGAATTCAGAAACAAGAAGTCCAAAACCAGTACAATGAAACAGGGAGTTTCCATGGTCTCATTATTGATGACATTTGTGAGCGGTTAAACTCCTAATAGACATAATGGTCGACAGATAACTGATTTCGACCAAAAACTACTTAAAATACTGGGTGCAACGTTCGAAACCACTGCTTTATGCCATAAGCTGTGAGGTCCTCAAGTCGCTAGACAGCAGCACCTAGGGCGCTGAAAATGTAACCTTGTGGCCTCTTATAAAGTCACTGCTAAGCTATGTAACATCAGTGGGGTTTGCGAATGCAAGTGATACGCATTGGAAGAATATTCCGACGTACCAAAATGCTGCCCTAAGAAGGTTGTCATTACTCCTGTTGTCATCTTCATGAGGAGATGTATATCTTACCCGTCCATCGCCACAACAACACGTTGCATGCAGTGCATGCATGGGTGTTTCCTTCGGGAACACCTCCACCCAGGCACGTCTGTAGAAATCTTCATGATTTAGAGAGAGAGGTGCAATGATACAAGTTTAAACCTGAAGATCAACAAGTCTATCAAGAACGTCTGAATTGTATTCCCACAAGGGGCAGTCGCTACGGTAGTGAACAACATAGTGTGAATACCATAAACGGTCACTGGTGTGATTTCCATTTGCGAAAATTATACGATTTTCGGTCCTACGTAATACCTTTCGATTTTCGGTCCTACGTAATACCTTAGCACGAACAAAATAAGAAATTAATTTTGGATAAATATTTTGATGGAACACAATAGTGAGACTTCTCTTCATAGAGGCGTTAATATTTGATGTCTGAGCCTCAGAACACTTCTATGTGTTTGAAACCTAGCTAAATTATTCAAGGGTTGGAGGTTATTACATGATAGAAGTTACAAAAAACTCGAATTAACGACGCTTCCACTTGTTTTTTTTCCTTAATGTTATATACTGTTAGAAGGTACAACTTTAAGGAGAGCACTTAATCTTCAGCATTTTTTGTTGTGGGCACATTTTCCATTCAAAATAATTTTAATTTGGTATTTTGAATTCCCATTTAGTGTAAAGTCTCTCTAAACAAAATAAGCAATCTCGGTAAACATTTTGAGGTAGCACCAATGATTTGGCATATGTATCCAAAGATCGGCCAGGCCGATCTTAACGCTTTTTCACTTGTTTATTTTATCTTAACGCCTGTAATTTCATTCAAGAAAGTTTGTATCAAAAACAAGTAGCTCATTCATTGTGTCTTTGAAATAATACGTCATTGAGCGGGTCCTTCTATTAAAGTGAACTTTCTGTAGAAATTATAAAACTGTTTTCCTTTCAGCGCCCTTTCAGTCATTAAATCTTTTATGGTGTGCTACGAAAAAAAAGAATAAAAGAAAAGTGAAAAGTTTTAGCTACAAAAAAAAGGAATGGATATGACATTTACATAGACAAACAAAAACGGTAAAGGATGAATGAAGAGATGATGTACATATCCTTATTGGTTTTTTTGTGAAAAGAATTTGAAGTTTGTTACAACCAAATGACAATTGCCATTCGGAACAAGCGGACACAAAAAATAATTAAGGAGTGTATTGCAGTTTCACAGAAAATCAAAGTCAAATTTATTAATTTTTTTAAAATTGACATCCTTAAAGATGGACATTTTTGTTTCATTGATGAGAAGACAAAAAATATCAATTTCAAGCATTCATATAAATTTTGTGGGAAATGAAGTACAAATCCCTAAAATCCCCCAAAACAAATTGTTACAGTAACTAGCTACTGGTTGATTACAAAACGCACAATACCGAAAATAACAACAAAGTCAGCTACCCCAGAGACAAAAACATTTCCTGAAAGTGCTAATAAAGTGCCATTAGTGTCAACAATAATATTTAGAATGAAAAAAACTGAAAGTTTGAAATGAGTTTTGTTTTGTATTTATACCATTCGCCATACTGTGGTACAGGGTATTATGTCTTTTTAGCATATGTTTGTAACAGGCAAAAATAATCGAGATAGACCCATGGTTCCTTTTGAGAATATGCATAGAATCTCTTTCTGAGTCGATTTATGCATGTCCGTCCGACCGTCTGTCCATGTTAAATTGTAAACAAAGTACAGGTCGCATTTATGATCCGAATTGGATGAAATTTGGCACAGCTCATTTGTTTGGCCCAAAGACGAACCCTATTGAAATTGGGAAAAATCGGTCCAGATTTAGATATAGCTCCCGATTCGTCCGATTTAAGGTAAATGGTAAATTGTGATGGAACATGGACATGAAATTGAACGAACTTAAATACATATGTGCAATTTATTTATATCTAAACCGACTAACATAAATGCCTACACATGTCATTCTGCAACCTATGCTAAATTTTGTAAATCGATTTAAAGCAAACTTGACACACGCTATTTGGTATGTTGCTCGGTTTAAAATTTAATCTCAATCAGAGATCCATTGATTACATGGTGTACATGACCCGAATTCAAGGAATCTTAACAGAGATTAATTTATATCGGGCGAACATACATATGGAAGCTTCATCTAAATCTGAACAGATTTTCACGAAACTTTGCTAGACTATTCTAGATATAATTCAGTACACTATGCCAAAATTCGTGCAAATCGTTTATATAGAGACTTTAGTGCACCATTTATAAAAAAATCGGACAAAAATATATATGGGAGCTATATCTAAATCCGAACCGATTTTCACGAAACTTTGCACACATTATTCTAGACTTAATTCAGTCCGCTATGCAAAATTCGTGCAAATCGAATGATTTTCAGGGGCTTTGGTGCACGGGCGAAACTATATATGGGAGTTATATCTTATTCTGACTTAATTCAGTACGCTATGCCAAAATTCATGCAAATCGAATAATATATAGCGACTTTGGTGTACCAATTACCTAAAATCGAGCGAAACTATATATGGGAGCTATATCTAAATCTGAACCGATTTTCACGAAACTTAGCAAACATCATTCTTGACCTAATTCAGTAAGCATATACAAAGCATATACATTAAGGGGGCCCCCCATTCTCGGGGTCAAAAATTTTGTTGATATAATTCGAATCTACACTAATTAAAGAATGTCCCTACAAAATTTCAAATGAAAATCTCAAGAACTCTTGAATATATAGCCGATTTATTCTGTCAGCATCAAGTGACGGCTGAAGGGCTTCTCAAACTTTAAACGCGTTTTTCTCTAAACATTTTTTTGCGAATGGCGGGCATGATAACTCAAAAACTAATAACCCAATCGACTTTTTTTTACACGTTTCTCTGTGAGTGTGTAGCTATTGTATGAACTAGGATAAAGCCAATCGATGATGATCTTCCTTATTTTTTTGACTTGGGTTTTGGTAAAAAATCGGCGATTTTCCAAAGATATTTTTTTCGAAGGTCCACCATTTTGTTAATTTTAGAGCGAAGTCAATAATCCTAGTTCATACGAGAGCCAGACATGTACTATTTCTAACACCGTTGGAATTTTCGGATTCCGATGTTCCAGTGAGGAGTTATCATGCCCGCCATCAAAAATAAGGACTTTTTTTAATTACAAAAAACAACAACAAAACAATAACAATTTTTTTTGTAAATTATTTTTGTTCTATTTTAAATCTTTAATTATATATGTGTAAAGTTACAAACCTTAACAAGCATTGGTATTGATTTACCAGCCCATTGAAAATCTTGAAAAATTAAAATCGAGAATGGGGGGGGGGGGGGTTCCCTTGAAACGGACGAAAATATATATACGACCTATATGTAAATCTTAACTGATTTTCACCAATTTCAATAGGGTTTGTCCTTGGGCCAAATAAATGAGCTGTACCAAATTTCATCCAAATTGTACTTTGTTTACAATTTAACATCAATAGATGGACGGACGGGCATGCATAAATCGACACAGAAAGTGATTCTATGCATTTTCTCAAAAGGACCATAGGTCTAGTTCGATTCCTTTTGCCTGTTACAAATATATGCACAAAGACATAATACCTTGTACCACAGTGTGGTGAACGGTATAATTAATGTCAATTATTTCATTGAATTTTCTACTTATGTTTTTCAATATAAATACATACATATGAATTTTATATATTTCAAAATATATCCTCATTGTTCCAAAATATATCCTCATTGGATGATCCGTATTTGCATCCATTTTACTCGACCAAATTTTCAAGCCTAAAAATATACACATAGCAAATGTACATATGTACATATATTCATTCAGATGTATGAATGCTTTTGATGCTATTACACCGCATCCACGCGGACTTTTAAAAGTTTGTCTAACCTATGTTACTTCCATGGGATCCAAGTGACGTACTGTGAACATTTAATTAAAATCTGTTAAGTGTTTTTGAGTCCACAAACAATATATTTTCTATATTCAAATGCAATGAGAAGTACATTTTACCTTGATCGTACCATGCTCATGTTGTATATGTATCCTGACAGACGTCGCCCTTTCGAAGGAACATTGATGTGAAATTGAACGAACATAAATATGTGATATTTATCTATATGTAAACCGACTAACATCAATCCCTACACATGTCATTCTGCAAATCGATTTAAAGCAAACTTGACACACGCTACTTTGTATGCTCTACTGTTTAAAATATAACCTCAATCAGACACCCACTGATTATTTGGTGTACAATAAACATGAGTAGGTCGAAATTATATATGGAAGCTATGCTATATCTAAACCTGAACCGATTTCAATGAAACTTGCCACATATTAATTAATATTAACATCAGTAGGTTGTGTCTATCGGCCTAGCTATGGGTCTTGAGTACACCATTTACTTAAAGTCGGACGAAAATACATAAAGGAGGTATATGTAAATCTGAACCGATTTTCACGAAACTTATCACACATCATCCTAGACTTAATTCAGTACGCTATGTCAAAATTAGTGTTAATCGAAAAATATATAGAGCTTTGGTGCTACATTAACACAAAATCGGGCGAAACTGTATATGAGAGCTATATCCAAATCTGAACCTATTTTCACGAAACTTATCACACACCATTCTAGACTTAATTCAGTGCGCTATGCCAAATTTCGTGCAAATCGAAAATGTATAGGGACTTCGATGCACCATTTACTTTAAATCGGACGAATATATATATGGGAGCTTTATCTAAATCTGAACCGATTTTCACAAAACTTGGCACACATCATTCTAGACTTAATTCAGTACGCTATGTCAAATTTCGAGCAAATATAATGATATATAGGGACTCTTGTGCACAATGTACATTAAATCGGACGAATATATATATATATATGGGAGCTATATCTAAATCTGACCCGTTTTTCACCAAATAAATGAGCTGTACCAAACTTCATCCAAATCGGATTATAAATGCGACTTGTACTTAGTTTACAATTTAACATCAAAAGACAGACGGACATGCATAAATCGACTATTATTCTAAGCTTATTCTCAAAAGGAACCATGAATTTCTTTTGCCTGTTACAGTGTGTGGTGAAGGGTATAAAGAGGACAAATGTGTGTACAATACTAAATTGTTTATCAGGGATGCTAAAGTTGGTACAATTGTACTAATTTTAGCACTATTTGGAAGTCAAAAATACAATAGCACCCCAATGACATATTTAGCACTATTTCTAAATTGTATCAAATTATACTCAAATTATGCTTTAACATACAATATGAAATGAATCGCCATCTAACGCTGCCGCTGGCGAATTAATTGTGTTTGCATACTAAAATTCTTTCAAATGTAATTATTTGCTTTGAATGGCAACTTCATGTTAACCATTCTCAGTAGATAGTTTTTGACGTTTTGTTTGTTTACTTCTTGTTGTTATGTTTACTTCTGCATTTAAACATTATTGTATTTGGCGGAAGAGATAGCTTTTCCAAAAATAATTTCTTTTCAATTTTCAATGATTAACAAATGGATATTGGTCCAGTGTAAGTTTGTTCAAAGATTATTTTAAACCTTCTTAACAGGTTTTTATTTATAGAAAAAGTAAACAAAATCAAAAGCCATACAGTGTACCCTTCAAAGACGAATGGGTAAAACAGTTTCCGTGGTTAATCAAAGACAGCCTAAAAAATAAGAGATGTAGAATTTGCAATTTACCAATAGCAGGAGGTATTTTTCACATAAAAAGACATGAATCGTTTAAAAGCCACATACAAAAATGCAATGCCGTAAAACTAACACCAAAAGTGAACGATTTACTGACATCAACTTCATGTCCCATTGCAGAATCTGTAAAGAAATTGGAAGTAATGTTAAGTTTGTTTGTAGCGGAGCACAACTTGCCATTTT
The DNA here is from genome assembly GCF_032173495.1 of Musca vetustissima. Taxonomy (NCBI): domain Eukaryota; kingdom Metazoa; phylum Arthropoda; class Insecta; order Diptera; family Muscidae; genus Musca; species Musca vetustissima. Next base: position 964 of record NW_026886751.1, on the reverse strand, counting down.
CCATTTTGGACCACTTAAATCTCGTCATAAAAGCAGGAATTACGGATTCGCAAATTTCAAAAAAGCTTTGCATTAATAGAACAAAGGTCCAACAAATTGTTACAAACGTCACCAGTCTGGAAAATGCTAAACGTATCGCCAGCTTTTGTAACAAAAGCTATTATTGATTGGTAATTGACGAGAGTACTGATTGTACCATTTCCAAAAATTTAGCAATAGTAATAAGGATATTTGATGGTCAATGTCGTGATCGGTTTTTGGATTTGGTTCCTATCGAGGATTCCACTGCTAATGGAATATTGGAAGCCACATTAAAGGTATTGGATACCAACAAAATTCCACTGGATAATATGATTGGTATTACCACAGACAACTGCGCTGTTATGGCAGGTCCTAATTTTGGCGTTGGTTCCAAATTTATTTACAAATGGATGCATTTGTCATATTTTAAATATAGTGTCATATGCCGCTTCAAAATTCAGTATTCCCGATGGGATTGATAAATTCATTAAAGATATTAATTATCATTTCTGCAACAGTTCTAATAGGAGAGATGATTTTTCAAAGTTTCAGGAATACTTCGGTACAGATATTCATGTTATTTTTAAATATTCAACAACTCGATGGCTTTCACGTCAAGAAGTTATTGAAAGGATTTTGTAGCAGTGGGAACCTCTTCAATATTATTTTACACGCAATGATTTGGAAGCTGATTCCCAAAACGTAAGGCTCAATTCTATTATTTCAGCATTTTCAAACCCACTTTACAAAATGATATTTTTGTTCTTACAATATGTATTACAAATTATAAATAATATAAATTTAGAAATGCAGTCCGAGGATGTCAGTATGCACATTTTTATAGATCGGTTACAATTTTTGTTTAGATAAGTCGCTCGAAATTTCATACAAAAATATGTATTAGACAGAAGTGATGTATCAAAAATTAATATTAATGAAAACC